>NW_006431912.1:3125206-3154057 GCF_000325575.1 Pteropus alecto
TCTTTATAAATATGTGAAGAAAAGAGGCTAGGGTTATTTCTATCCGCATTTTATATTTAGTTGCCCCCTTTATTCTAAAACTACACCATTGTTGCTATTTGAAGCTTAAATGCAACCTACAATAAACAAGAAAATAAACAAACCATGCCTCTAAAATGTCCAACTAAAGTCAATTTAAAAACTCTCCAATAGAGCCTCTCCTGAAGACAGCACTGACCTCTTATTGC
Source organism: Pteropus alecto (assembly GCF_000325575.1). Taxonomy (NCBI): domain Eukaryota; kingdom Metazoa; phylum Chordata; class Mammalia; order Chiroptera; family Pteropodidae; genus Pteropus; species Pteropus alecto. Next base: position 3,125,434 of record NW_006431912.1, read on the forward strand.
CTGGATAAGCAATTTTTAAAATAAATCTGCCATCTGAAGGAACTCAGACTCAATGATACCCTTCAAAAGAAATACTTGATTCTCATTGGAAGTGGAGTAGCTGATTTACCATTCCCTCTTCTGTGGACTGAACACAGATGGGACTTTAATCAAACATAATTTGACATGACACCTGCTATTAAAATGTTATTCTGTGCGAAAAGCAAGACTTTGTAAGTGAACATATGAATAGACATTTTTTATGCCTTCCATTCATTTTCTTTAAATTACCAAAACAGGTTTTCAATAGCCTGGGAGAAGAACGGTCTTTAGCTGTTCAGGGACTACCTTTGGCAGTACAGACGAAGTAGTTCACTCTCCTATCTTGTTCAATTCCTGTTCTCGGCTGCACTAGTGACAATTAACTCTAATTGCAATGGCAGCCAATCTGATGGAGACTCTGGGCTGTTAGGGACAGAGCTGAAACCACTATACACTCATTTCCCCAAAGACCATGAACCTTCAGAGGGTAATGACTTTGTGTCATTATCTCCAGGGCCAAAATTCAGCTGATAGACTAAAGGTTAACAGTTCTATTTCCCATTATCCAGCAGCCCAGGCTGGTAGTTCCTATTCATATTGCGATAGCCTCCATTAAGTTCTTTGTCAAATTTCTTACTGTTTGTAGGTTAGAACACTTTCTCTTGAGTAGTAAACATTTTCAAGAAAGTATATTTTAGAAAGGTAAAAAAATAGGGAGAGTACATAACACAAGGCTGAAAGATAGCATAATACTTTTTGATGTGTTTACATGAGAAAAAGAAAAACATAAATATATGTCAGCTCCAGCAAGAAAAAACAAAACAACCTTTTTACTTTTTTCTACTATATTACAGCTTATAGAAAGCTGTAAGCTGTAGCTGGAAAGACTATAAAATTTTTCTTTTGCATTTCTTCATGTAACCATCCTTACAACAGTATTATGTAAAATAAAGGCATAAGCGTATTGTTTATTTAAAACTAAACATTCAGTTGTAGTCCAGGGATTACTATACAAAGTTGGTAAATGGATCCCTGGGGCAATGGAAACCAGATTTTTTTTTGGTTCCCATCAGACTCATTTCCAAACCCTGTGGGGTTTTATCCAGCCAGGCTTCAAGTGTCCTGATCCTTTCAGACTCCAATTAACTTGTGCTGTTATATTGGTTTTAATTCAGGCCTGTGTTGCTCATCTCCAGTGAGAAGAAAATGAACATAGGAAATGAGGTTAAGCAAAGTGGTGGCTGGGAATTTGTGAATGAATGAATGAATGAATGAATGAGTAAATTTATAAATAGATAGATAGATAGATGATAGATAGATACTTGGTCCCTGAGAGAGAAGAAACATTCTAAGCTACTTTGACTGTTACAAACAGAATCTCTGATAACCTCACAATGCCTGAGCTAAGGAGTGACAATAAAGGTAGACATCTACCCAAGGGCTTTGACAGAATCAGGAATCTTGCTGGCAGGCCTGCTAGAGGCAAACAGATCCTTCCAACACATATCCAGGGGCTGGGGAGAGAATGGGAGGGCTGGTTTTCCTTCTGGCTCCTCCTCCCTTTTTTCTACCTTGCATTCATGTTTCTCTGATTTCATTCCTATGAAGCTGACTCTAAAGCTGTTGAAAGAGGACTGACTATTGCTCCCACCTGCCACCTGGCAGCCCACAACAACAACCAGCTTTACTTAAAACCATGGCAGACTTCAGAAGGGAAAGCAGGAGAAAAAAAGGAAAAAGAAAAAGAGAAAAAAGAAGTAGAGAGCATGCAGATAGGAGGAAGGCAACTCAGAAGTTTTTACAAAGGAGATACTGATTCTACATCAACAAGCCAAACAGGCACTTTAAAGGGCACATAGGCTTGAGTCGGTCATGAGTAATGATTTTTGAATAGGGTGACTACAGCCGAGCATGTACTTTAGCAAGGCTTAGACTAAACGATGTGGACTATGTATCTTCTTTAGTGTTTATTATATTCCTTTTGCAGAAATCTTCATTATATATTTAAAAATCTTTATATGCATGCAAGCTTATATTGTATCCTTTCCATGAATGCAAAGGCTCATATAATGGCAAGAATAATATTAAGGTTCACTGTGACTACATACTTGATATTGTACTAAATGTGGTTTTTTGTCTTATCTCAGTTTATTTTCACAACAACCTTACGATAAAAGGTCCCCTTAGGATGCTTATTTGTGAAATACCACACAATCCTCTCATTTAACTGATGAGAAAACTGAGGATAATTTGTTTGAGGTCACGTAGTTAATAAGTGGAGGAAGACCTGGGATTCAAACCTAGGATTTCTGGCCCCAAAACTGTCTTCTCACTCCTTACCCAACACTGTTCTAAGAACAAATCTCAAGACCTGATTTATCCTAAGGCTCAGATCTCTTATTCTGTTTAATGAGGAGACTGGAGGATACTATCTCCCAATTCTGATCTGATAAATAAAGCCCTGCTAATTTAGCAGGAAAAAAGGAGTGCTCCTGAGCCCTTCTCCATCAGCTCACTAAAATCTCTGACAACTCTACTTCAAGGGGTGGAACAGCAGCAGGCAGCTTTGATCTCCATTAAATAAGAATTTAAGACCTACACCCAGATCTCAATCTTCTGATTAGAACCCCCTGTATATTTGTGAATAAGCATATCCATAAATTCTTCCTGTACGTGACGAATCTTAGAATGTCTGCCCTTCTATCTCAAGAAATGAACCCCTCTTTAGATTCCATGTGCCAGCTACAAGCCTTTTCTTGCCCTTATAGCAAACTCCGCATGTGAGTGGTCTATACTTGCTGTCACCATTTCTCATCTCCCATTCTTCCTCAATCTACTCTAATTGGGCTTTTGCCCGATCAATCCACAGAAACCTCTCTTGTCAAGATCACCTACAATCTCCATGATGTTCACCATGATAAAGAAGAGGTGAAAAATAGTAATCTACAGATCAAAACAACAATTTATGAACTATCTTCATTGAAATTTTTAAGCTAATTATAAAAGGCAAATACACCATTAAACAGATATACATTATTTTCTATTAAGTATCTTATTACCACAAGAGTTTCTTTGCCTTATCATACTGGTATTTACCATGTTCAAGAAAATTGGTAAGTAGTTTAAATTTTATTTAAACAAATGCACCGTCCAATTTCGCTATTGCTACTACCACTCTAACATATACTGAGATTATATTAAATTTGCTGAGGCTGCCTAAGCTAAGTAAGATTCCAATATTTCATAGCCATAGGGGTTCATCTAAATTGCCTTCCTTTCTCATGCTCAGTTATGAAAACAGGTTAGAGGGTTAATGATTCACCTAAGGCCACACAGCTGGCATTGGTAGACCTGGGAACTAGAAGCCACGTCTCTGAACTCAGAGTCCTTTTATAACACCACGGTCCTTTGATGTATTTCAAAACAGGAGTGGATTTGACACAATGAGATGTGCCTTTTACTATTTAATTAGTCATAACAATACTCATAAAGGAGAACTATAAATCTCTCCTCTCTAACAAACCTATTCTTGACCCAATATATCTTTTGGTCACTTAGGAAGTGGCCCCAAGTTGTTTTTTAGGTATGTTAGCTATAGTAATTGGATCTGCAAAGGTTTACCACTTTAAAAATTAGATCAGTTCAAGGTTATATCATTAATAACACCACTTTGACTCAGTTGCATCCTGATATGCTCTCTTGAGTGGCTAGCAAATAAATGAGTGATGGAGTTAAAGCTAGTGAACCAGAAACTTGACATAACATGTAGCTTGTCTTAGCAATGCCACACCTATCATCTGTGTTCTCCGGAGGAAATAGGAATGTTCGCTTGTGAATGTCACCATAAGATTCTGCAAAGCAATGGTTTCATGATGGCCAAGAGGTGGCTCAGATGTTCCTTCTGAGTTGTTCTCAAACTACTTAGCTTTCCTTGCTATTAAGCACACTAAATATTGAGCAGACCATACTTTAGAACAGGAAAGTTTGGAAACAAATTTTTCTAGATGCTCTTGGTTGAAAGACCACTACAGGACATAGCTCTTCGACCAAATCCCATTCGATCTGGTCATGAGCCAAATAAATCAGCTACTGGTAGGATGGACAATCGAGGGGATATGAAAAGATGCTTACTTTAGACTGAACTTTTTAGGAAATACTAAACTGTTTCTGCTCCTTTAAAACATGATACCACACTTAAAATGGGGTTGGCCCATGTATCTTTGACCAAAACCTTGTTTTAGGTTCTGAAATGAGCAATGACAGGGAGCTAGGGGAAAGCTACCCTCTTCCACTCCTTGAAGACCAGAACAGCAGGTGTACCTATTTTCAGAAGTAAGTGAAATATTTGCCAAATCATTTGGCACATTTCAACTCAAAATGTGCCAAATTACCTGTCAAGGCTAAACGCCCTTTTTAAAAGAAAGATAAATGTCCTTCCATACACATTAGCATGGACCTACAGTGCCATCCAGTGGCTCATTATGTCAGTCACAAATGTGCAGGGCTCCAATTGCCTCCCAGGGTTTGGATCCAAGCTGACCACCCTTGCCTTGACAGTGGCCCCTTTTGTACTCAGAGCCTTTGGGATTTGGTAAGGGGCAATGCATGCATTTAAAATGAGCTGGGTTGCATGGCTTGGCATCTCAAGGCACCCCTAAGCTCATTACAGTTGGCGATCATTTGTAGATTGCTTGGTGGTTCGTGCCAGGTGGCCTCAGACAGGGCACAGGCTGGGGCTGAACTTTACCTACAGCAGGACCGGTTTGGATCAAGCTTTGCACTCCAGCTTTAGAACAAGCCAGAACACCACCTGGACATCTCCACAAATGACACACACAAAGGGCAGACTGAACAGACACCAGAGCTCTGCTAAAGTAAATCCTGCTCCATAGGGTCAGACCCTGCAAAACAGCTCCCCCAACTGTAGTCACCAGCCAGTCCTCACAACCAGTCAGCCCATGGATCAATACCTTCTATTGAAGCAAACAGTAACTAAGGTTCAACTACAACAGGAGGACATACACACCCATACAAAGGGCACACCTGGAGCACTTGGCTCAGGTGACCAGGGAGGATACACAAATAGACACTATGGGACACCTACTACCTAAGGCCCTTCTACTAAGACTAAGAGACATAGCAGCCCTACCTAACACATAGAGACAACCACGGGGAAACAGCCAAAATGAGGAGACAATGTATCGTGTCCCAAATAAAAGAAAAAACAAAGCTCCAGAAAAAGAAATAAACAAAATGGAAACGAGCAATCTACCAAATACAGAGTTCAAAACACTTGTTATAAGGATGTGTAATGATCTCAGTGAGAACTTCAACAAAGAGATAGAAAACAAAAAAAAGGGACAGTCAGAAATGAAGAATACAATAACTGTAATGAAGAATGCATTAGAGGCAATCAACAGTAGATTAGATGAAACAGAGGATCGAATCAGCAATTTGGAAGATAAGGTAGCAGAAAACACCCAATCAGTACAGCAAAAAAAAAAAAAAAAAAAGCATTCAAAACAGTGAAGATAGTTTAAGGGACCTCTGGGATAACATCAAGTATAGCAACATTCACATCACTGGGGTACCAGAAGGAGAAGAGAGAGAGCAAAAAATTGATAACCTATGTGAAGAAATAATGTTGGAAAACTTCCCTAACCTGGTGAAGAAAATAGACAGTAGAAGCTCAAGAAGTGCAGAGTCCCGAAAAAGAGGAACCCGAAGAGGCTCACATGAAGACACATAATTAAAATGCCAAAGTTTAAAGACAAAGAGAGAGTCTAAAAAGCAACCAGAAAAAAAGCAGTTAGTTACCTACAAGGGAGTTCCCATAAGACTCTGCTGATTTCTCAACAGAAACTTTGTAAGCCAGAAGGGAATGGCAGTAAATATTCAGAGTGATGAAAAGCAAGGACCTACGATCAAGGTTACTCTACCTAGGAAAGCTATCATTTAGAATCAAAGGACAGATAAAGAGCTTCCAAGAGAAGAAAAAGCTAAAGAAGTTCATCACCACTAAACCAGTATTACAGAAAATGTTGGAGGAAGAAGAAAAAAAGATAAAAAATATGAATAATAAAATAGCAAAAACTACATATCTATTAATAATTACTTTAAATGTAAGTGGGTTAAATGCTCCAATCAAAAGACATGGTGGCTGAATGGGTAAGAAAACAAGACCTTTACCTGTGCTGCCTACAAGAGACTCACTTCAGATTGAAACACACACACAAACTGAAAGTAAAGGGATGGAAAAATATATTTCATGAAAATGGAAACAAACAAAAAAACTGGGGTAACAATACTTATACCAGACAAAATACACTTTAAAACAGAGGTTATAAGAGACAAGTACCCAGCAATCCCACTTCTGGGCATTTATCCGAAGAAACCCAAAACATTACTTCGAAGGGACATGTGAATTCCTATGTTCATTGCAGCATTATTTACAATAACCAAGATATGAAGGCAACCTGGATGTCTATTGATGAATGAATGGATAAAGATGAGGTGGTACATATCTACAGTGGAACATTACTAAGCCATAAAAAAAGAATGAAATCTTGCCATCTGCAACAACATGGATGGAACCTAGAGAGTATTGTGCTGAGTAGAGTAGGTCAGAGAAAGACAAACGCCATGTGATTTCACTTACATGTGGAATCTAAAGAACAAAATAAATGAACAATCAAAACATAAACTCATAGACACAGAGAACGTTTGAACAATTAAGAAGTACAAATTGGTAGTTACGGAGATGTAACGTACAGCATAAGAAATATAGCCAATAATATTGTAAAAGCTATGTATTATGTCAGATGGGTACTAGATTTGTTGGGGTGACACTTCATAAGTTATATAAATGTCTAATCACTATGTTGTACACCTGAAATTAATATAATATATGCCAACTGTAATTAAAAATAAAAAAATATATTTTAAAAATAAAATAAGTAAATAAAATAACATGAGCTGAGTTTCAGGAGAGTTGGTATCAAAGTTTACATGTCATGCTGTGTACTGAGTGGGTGTGGGAGTTAACTGTAGGATTTTTCAACTAGCAAACATTTATGTACCTTCTCCCATTGAGTCAACACACCCAGAAGAAACCTACTAAACACACCCAGATCTTTGTGTTTAGCACTAGGCTTCCTAACCTTAAGAGGACTGGGCCAGCCGGAGTATAACAACCTACTTCATTTTACTTCCACTTGATAAACAATCTTAATCTTTTAATTCCATGCTTGTCTAATTTCTGCCTTAAAATGTCTTTTTTAAGAGATTGAATTTCTCTTTAGAAAGAGAAAGTAGTTCTGGCACATATAAGCTGATGACAAGTACATAAAGAGGAAGGAAGGTAAAAAGTCAAGGAGGAACAGAAAAAGAATAGAGACAACACTTGATTCTTTTGTCTTCAGACAACTGAAGGGTCAAGCTGACCTTACCTCTTCTAATGTCAGCCTCTACGCATTGTAAAACAAACAGGAATTTTGAAAGGCAAATAGATCATATGGTGACAGTAGTAGCTGAATATTACCATAAAGAGATAGATTCCTTTTTAGATAGTAGCTGTGCAATAACAAAGCATGGAGCTGGACCAATCAAAAGAACTGAGAACTCCTTTAGACACCCCCCGCCAGGTTGGCTCTAACGAGGTCAGAGCTCTCACTGGGGAAACAAGAATCTGAATGGAGATTGCAGATCACTACAAAAAAGTTGATTCTTTTCCCATTGGCTTTCCCAGTGTAGCTTGACAGAAACCTGTAATATGGTTCAGCTTCAAAATCTCTAGGCCTGTCAGACCAGATTAAGATATTTTAGTTTTGTCATTTCTTCAGCTTTTCAAAAAGGTCCCATGAAGGAAACATCAGCTCCTTCATCAGCTCCTTGGGAAGACTATTTCCTTCCCAAGTATATTAAACCATCTTGTTCCAAACATGATAGACCTAGGTAGACCCTACCCACTGAGGCTATACATACACTCCATTTTCCATTTGCTAGTTAATATTATTTGATTTCAACATGCAATATGTATAAAATAATCAGAAATGAAGGAAACTTAAAGATCATCAGCTAGGCCAATATTCCCATTTTACATGTATGAAAATTGAGGCCCATTTCCCAGTTTGCGTTTTCTAAGTAACTACATGTTTTCAGCCTATAGTAAGAAGACATAATAGAAAAAGGGTCAGTTACTTTTATATTTTTCACAATAAAGAAATATCCTAAAACTTGGTATCACCAAATAACATAATCTAAGAGTTTAGTGAAAAGATTAGAAAAACACTGTAATTACATTTGCTTCCCCTCTTGCTACATTCCAGGAGAGGATATGAAATCTTCAGTAATACATGAAATGACATTCTCATTTGTGCTTTGGAACTTGGGATTCTGTGTTGCCCAGCTTTCGTGTTACTAACACAGTTGGGCTGACTCATTTGGATTTTGAAGCCTTATAGTCGCAAAATTGTGGTTTTCTGGATTGTTCCATCTGAGTTGGAGGAAAGATTAAAAAACAAGTTCAGCGAACACACAGTGTCTGATCAAAGACTTGGGAGAATGATATTATATAAGTGCTTTCTGAGGAGCAGAATCTCAACTGGGAAGAAGCATGGGAAAATTATTTAAAGGAACCATGATTAGGCTACTAGCTGCCAAGAATATCTTGCTTAGCAGATTGCAAATGATTCCACATTAGAAGAAGGCTTCCTGAAGCATCAGCCGTAGGACAAAATGATTTTGGTTAGCTGAGATTCAGGGGAAGGGCCTTAAAGATGACAATTTAGAGTATGAATTCTCTTTAGAGTCTCAGGACATAACTAGACACAACAAAGACGGGTTGAGGTGGACACCCCAAAATCTACTTCTAGGTTATATATTTTATTTCTCTGAATTTATTCAAACTTTCTTTGATAAATCTTATACGTCCCTGACAACTAAATCTTCCTTTGCTATTATCAATTTCAAGACAATGGGATCAATTTCTGCTAAAATTTCTAACATTTTCACATTACTAGCCAGTTCTTTGTTGGTCAGAACTGAAAATCAAGTAGAAATTTTCCTTGTTGCTTCCTCCAACTTCTAACCTATAAAATCATCAACAAGACAAATCAACAATTTACCAGGTTCTCTGCTTTTAGCAGAATGACACTTCCAGCATGTGACCAACAAGTAATAAGGTATTTCAGCAATCTTGTTTCTGCCCCAAATTTCAGGGAAATCACAGCCATATTATAGTATGAGATTCTATAAGTCTATGCCTACTTTTGAGGCTACAGCAGTGGTGGATGATAATCATATTACTTCGGTTTCTCCTTCCTCTTATCCTCTGGTAAATGTTCTCTGCCAGATCTAATTAGGTTTATACTTCTTTATATAATGCTCAATAGTGTTATTTCTGTGGAACAGCCCATATAAATGCCATTTGATACATTTAATCCTTTAAGAACAAGATAGGTAACATGTGATATAATGAGACCTCACCACTGATTTTGTCTTTGCCAATGGTGCTGCCCATTTTATGAATCATCCCTGGACTTATTATGTGCCATGTTCAATCTTTCCCAATGCCTTCCTGCTCCAGAAAATTTACATGGAATCTTAAAGAATGGCTCAAAAGCTACCTTGTGACATTTAAGTGGTACTGATAAAAAGAACAGGTCAAAATTGAGTGATGCTCAATTTTACAATCAGAATCATGCCAAAGGTCAGGTCATGTGTTCAGATGCTGGATGCCATACTCAGGAGAAGCCTCTGTAAGCATCAGTAGTGTGAGCACCTTGTCGATATGAGAAGGATGAACTAGATCATCTGAAATGAAACTACACTATGTCAAGTGAGCAAAATTATAGACAATTGCCATCAAGCTTTGCAATATTATGGGTCTCCAATTTCAGCTTCTCAAATATAGGTGCACAGACATCTACCATGACAATCAATTTGTCACATACTGGTACAGCTGTTATACATTTGTCTGATTCCTGGCAGAATAATTTTTTCATCAAATTTGTCAGAATAGGAAACCCATCTGTTGCTGATAACAGTAGAACTTTCCCTTGCAGGGAGAAGTATAGAGTCGCCAGAAGACCACTGATAATTTGGGCAATTTTAAGGCCTTGGAAACAAATGATTTCTTTTGCTGATATACTATTCTAGAACAAGCAGGTTAGTAGAGGACCGTGAACTGAGAAGCTCCTCTTATCAAAACATCTGCTTTTACTCAACAGGACAAATTTTATTTTGCCTATAATTATATCAGTCATAATCTACCTTAGTCTTTAAATGACTTATGCTTTACAAATAGCTCTTAAAAGAATAATATTATTGAGTCTCCGCAATAACCCTGTGAGATACTTAGAGTGCTTCTTATGGCCACCATTCAGTGTATAAAGATATTGAAAGGCTTGAGAAATTATATGACTTTCTCAAAGTCATATGCCTTGTTAGTGAGCAAAATGACTAGAACCTTCTAGGTGTTCTGACTCTTGGCCCAACACTTCACCACAGTATTCTATTTTCTTTTCTCTCACATTGAGCTATCTCAGCTAACGGTTATGCTCTTGGTCCAAAATAGCTGCCCCAGCACCTGCCTTCTCCTTTGCATCTCAGCCATAAAAGTAAGATATGAGATCTCTGCTTACCACTACATTCGTTAAAATTTAGCCAGATGGCCACATATAGCAGCTAGGTAACCTATAAAATGTAGAACAACCATGTGCACTGCTAAAATTTTTTATGGACAGCCATGTACCCTGCTAAAATTCAGGGAACATATATTACTAAAAAAGAAGGAGCGAATACATTTGGGGAGACAATCATGTGTCTGCTGCACAGTATCCAAAGAGAACACCAAGCAGCAGTGGCCCCATCATGACTCTTATTTGGTGTGATGTAATTGTAAGAGCAATATTTTCTGGGGTTGAAACGGGGCCTTCTAAATGACTCCCAGAATGTACCAAGCAAATGCTTTCCTGAACCACCCAGTTCCCAGATAGTTTCAGTATAGGAGATTTAACATCAGTCGTATAGCACTTTGGAATTTACAAAATTATATCACAAACAGTTCATAAACTTTGAGCCAAGTGTCCAATTTTAATATAAAATTAACAGGCATTTTAATATAAAATGGGAGGGGCAGGGACCATGAGAGTGAGTGGATGTTGTGATAAAACCATTCCAGAATAAAATAATTAAAAAGCCTTAGTTCTCTAATGTTTTTTTCATACCTCTACTCTTGTTTCCCCTGATTTGAGTTTGAAGCTCTTTGTCTTGGTTTTCAGTGTGAAATAAGGGTATATCACAAGGCTTTCAACTTTCTTCCATTAGTAGGGCAGTTTCAAAAGAGAAATCCAATAGGCCAAAAGGGAAAGCCTAATGAATAATGAAGGACGAAGATAGGTAGAAGCTGAGGAAAGAATCTATTTCGTGGAAGAACTGAATAAGAAGGGGAAATGTACAGCTAATGATGGTGGATGACATAACAATTTTTTCTCCTGGCTGCTTTCATCTTTCTTTGGGATTTTTGTTTCTCTCAGGTTTGTTTACATTTATTGTCCCTCTCATTGTGATTTCTATCTTTTCAGTGGATTTTGAATAATCTTCCTTGTATCTTTTAAATATGTCTGTATCGGTGGCCTTTTTATAGCAGTTTTGTGTGTATACATATGTAAAAAGGAATCCTATGGCATCTCAGAATGATTGGATTCATTCCATTAGAGTTGAGAAGACTGTTTTTCTCTTGAGAGTTTTTCAGGCAGCCCCAGCACAAAGCAAAGGAGCAATGGGTGAGCTGAAATTCCTCCTTTGGCTTAATGGCCCAGAGCCCTGGCCTGCCATTGCACAAAGCAGAGTAAAGCAACAGCCCCCAGGGCAATCTTGTAATTGTACACACTTAAAAGGAAGTATGCAGATTGAGCTCATTTATCAAGAATTCACTTACCTAGGATAATTATTTTAAATACAGTAATGTTAGCTACCTTAAAAAAAAAAAAAAAGCTAATTGTTCCTACACTGGATTCAGTTTGATCTGAATGAGGTTATATTTGAGTAGATAATTCAACTGCCAGGCAGAAATAAGTGCTTTTCACCAGTCTTGTCTTTCTCATTCTAGAGTATAGATATCCTCTGTTTCTAGTGTGTTCTCATAGAAGAACCACTGCCCAGCTCACTGGTTGAGCACTGGAATCCTTTGGAATATTCTCTCTCCAGAGTTTCAAGTGCACTGGAAAGCCCATTGTTCCATCTTCCTCCAGAAATAATGATGCTAACAAGAATGGATCTATACAGAGCTATAGAGATTACATGCTTCCAGATCATATATGGAGTCCTGATGCCTCAGTCCCTCTACAACTCCCCTTGTACCCCTGCTTCTTTCAGGTGGGCTAGAAATTAAGGACTCTCCTCCCAGGCCTGGACCTAGGCCCAGCATGGCTGCTGGCCTCCACTATTGGCGCCAATGAGGCCTTCTCTTGCAGAATGACCCATGAGGATATGGCATTCCTAAAGATCTTTGGGTGTCTGACTTTTTCTGGACCCCTGGTTCCTCTTCTTTTAGCCCTCCAAATCACAGTGGCCCAGCCTCAGGAATAGGCTTCCAGCTTCAGGCCTTCCCCTTAGTTTTGACATCCCTCAATCTAGTTCCTGGTCCCTTGAACCTTCCCTTGACATAGAACCCGAATGCTATCTTCCTCCTGCTAGTCTTCCAGGGCTGGAGTCCTACCACTTAAGCATAGAGTCTTCTGAGAACAATGGCCCACCCTCTTGGCTACTGAAACTCAATTGCCATAAGAAGTGGAAAAATAGTCCCTATTTATTGAATGCACATGCCAGGCCTTGTGCTAGGATTTGTTCTATAAGTGGCAGGCAGAGGGTCCCATATACACTGGCTCTAATTTTTGCTCGAACTCCTTTAATAATATGTGGTATTTCTGTCAAGTGGTATCATATAAAACACTTAATTTAGGGTAATTCAATTATACATGCTCACTCAAAAATTAAAATATATAAAATAAAATTTATCATACATAATTCTTATATACTCTCTATATTTATATATTTATATTTATTCTATATATTGTACATTTATAAACAGATATTATGATACACTAAAAACCCTAGGCCCAGGGCCAATCACTGATAATATCATCCAAGGTACCAGGCAGTCCCTTTGCACTGTCTACTTGAACATGTCAGAAGCCCATCCTACTTTACCTGGGCCACCAGGCAAAAGTCCCCATGTTCCTGCTCCACCACCTTCTTGGTATTACCAAACCCGTAATACCAAAGATTCATGACGCTTGAGTTATCAGTTGCCAGTACACCAGCAAGGGCATCATCTTATTTGACACATTGAGTGACTCAGTGAAGCACATTTATATCAGTTAGTTTGGACTCTGCTTCTTTCTACAGGCCCTGGAAAGAGGGTGATGACCAGCCTTTTGCAGCTAACCATAAAGAGACACCATTTGAATGCTTTACTTGGGAGATCCAAAATATTAATGACTACCACTTTCCACAATTTTCTGGTTTCTCATCCTAGCTGCACCTACAAGTAATTGCAGTGAATTTGAGCAAATTACATAACTCTTTTGGGCCTCGGGCCTCAGTTTCCCTATCTGCATTATGAGGTGGATAAATCAAATGTTCTTTAATGTCCCTTCCAGCCCTAACATTTTGTACAGTAGTCCCCCCTTATTGTGAGGGGATATGTTTTAAGACCCCCAGTGGATGCCTGAAACTGCAAATAGTACCAAAGCTGATATACAGTTTTTTCCTATACATACATAACTATAATAAAGTTTAACTTATAAATTTAGCACAGTAAGAGATTAATAATAATAACTAATAATAAAATAGAACAATTATAATAATATTCTGTAATAAAAGATATGTGAATATTCTATAATAATATTCTGTAATTGTACTGTACTCACCCTTCTTTTGATGATATGAGATGATACCTAGGTGATGAGATGAAGTGAGGTGAATGATGTAGGCATCGTGACATAGCATTAGGCTACTCTAAGGGTTACCTGAACACAAATACTGTGATACACAACAATGGATCTGACAATTGAGATGGCTAAGTAACTAATGGGCAGGTGGCAGCTATACACACCATGGATATGCTGGAGGAAGGGATGATTCACATCCTGGGCAGGATGGAGCAAGATGGTGCAAGATTTCACCATGCTGATCAGAATGACGTGCAATTTAAAACTTATAACTGTTTGTTTACTTCTGGAATTTCCCATTTAATATTTTTGGACTTCAGGTGACCATGGGCAACAGAAACTGTGGAAAGAGAAACATAGATAAAGGGAGACTACTCTAGTTCCTTCTACAAAAATGATTTTTCCCACCATGCACCTGGCTCTTGTTGTTGCCCTAAGACAAAGCCCAAAACTTTCTAGAGAGCTCGAGCACATGGCTTGATGGGATGTCTCCAGACCCAGCCCTGGTGATTCCTCCACACCACATCCTCAAGTCCTTATCTGACATGCTCCTGGTGAAATCAGGGGACTCCCACACTGTGGGGAAGACTCTGTCTGAAATGAAAGCAATGGTGGGTGTCATTAAAAAAAACAATCTCTTTCCTGTCAAAGGGCAATGGCATGCTTCTTTGTATATTTTGATTCATTTATTTAAATTTCTTTGCGCAAAGCTGAAAGGGAAAGATGGAGGGAAAGAAGAAGGGAAGGAGGAAGAGAGAGAGAGAGAGAGAGAGAGAGAGAGGAAAGGAGAGAGGCCACAGAAATGTTAAAACTTATCAAAAGTCAATTTAAATTTGCTATTAGTATAAGACAGCTTCACAATGGAAAAATCATGATAGATGTGTGCAGTGTTTCATATTTAAAAGACTTAGACTATCTAAGACCAGGGTCACCACGCAGCAGAGAACTCCTGCTTCCAGGCTTCCTCTCCCTGTAACTCCCACCCAGGTAACTTGAATGAATCTGAAGACAAAACTTGACTGGACCATTTACTTCCTCCTTTGCATCCAAGATGCTCTGGGACAAGGTGTTCTCTGACTCCTCTGAACTAACACATCTCATCAAACTGACCTGATGCACTGTTCTGCCCAGCAGTTAGCAGACAATCTCCCAGGACTGCCTAAAAGCAGATTACCCTCATCCTACTTTTGAATTTACATCCAGATCAAATTCAGTTCAAGGAAATGCAAAGATAGCTTTTAAAGGGAAAAGCAAAGGAGATTTCTCAAGAGGGCAACCAGCTGCATGAGGAATCAAGGGAAAAAAGGAGAGGGGGTTGGCCACTGCTTTGGTTGACATTAAGTGGCTTCTTGGGACTATAAGGCCAAGGGACCACATTGTTCACACAACATCTGGTTTCTTGGCATCTCCCTACAAGGTCTCTCTGGATTCCTACCTTCTTCGCCACATTCCTGGAGGCTGGAGAGGTTTTTTCTCACTCCCCACTCTCCCTCTCTCAGGCACTGCCCACTGGTAGGCTGGCTACTATAATGTCCCCTTCTAGGCTGAAGTTATTTGAGAGCAAGGATTACTTGAGAATGCTTATATAACTTATAACTAAACATAAATTAATGTAAATACAATATGTAATTTTAAAATTTTATCTACATATAAGTATAGTGTGTATATATATTGTGCACAGTGCCTAGAACACAGTAAGGACTTGATAACTATGTGGCAAAATAAAAAGTGGAAGGATAAATGGTAAATCCACTGAATCCATTTCTGACCCCCTTACAGTGCCCTCGTTGTAAGAGATTTTGTTTTTTCTTAAAGGGATAATTTACCAAAAAGGAAAAATAAATAAATTCTAAAATACAAGATACATGACTTTTGTCTTCATTTTAGGCTGCTATAACAAAATGCCATAGGATATTAATTTTCTCAGTTCTGGAGGCTGGGAGTCTGCGCTCAGGGCGTCAGCATGGTTGGGTCTGATGAGATCTCTCTTCCTGACTTGGAGAGACCCATCTTCTTGCTGTGTGCTCACATGGACTTTCCTTAGTGCATGGCAGAGAGAGAGAGAGAAAGAGAGAGAGAAGGAGAAGGAGGGGGAGAGGGAGAGGGGATGGAGAGGGAGAGGGAGGGAGAGAGGGAGAGAACAAGGGAGAAGGGAAGAAGGAGAGGGAGGGGGAGAGGAAAAGGAAGAGAAGGAGGGAGAGGGAGAAAGAGAGAAAGAGAATTCTAGTGTTTCTTTCTCTTCTAATAAGGGCATTAATCCCATCATGCCCCCCCCCACCGCCCCATAACTTCATCTAAACTTAATTACCTCCAAAGGGACCGCCTTCTAACGCCAGCACATTGGGGGTGGGGCTTCAACATATGAATTTGGAGGAGACACAATCATTCGGTCCATGACAACTTCTCAACTAGCTTCTGACCAGATGTGGTGATGGTTTCACTGCCACTTCCCTGCTGCTCCTCCTCTGCTCCTTTCTCGCATTTGAGGAACACAAATAGAATAAGCCAGGAGGGATGAGCTCACCTCCTTCCCCCGCATATTCTGTACAGCAATTGCCCTCTTGTGAGCATCTCTCCACTGGCAGATTAGACGTTCAAAAAGACGTTCCTCATTGCTGACCTGAATAGAATTGATAAGGCAAGGCAGCTATGGGGTCTGCAGCTGGAGGCTGGCTAGGGAATTGCTGGGAGCTGCTCCTGCTTCCCCAGCATCCCTGGGCACACGATATGGTGGATTATTGACAATGCTGAGTGATGTGGATGGCATTTATTCATTTTCAATAGCTGCTATAAAATGAACTTCACGCCATCTGCAAAATTAGGATTCAGAAACAGCTCTGGATATTAAAATATTTGTGGCTGCTCCTGCTATTATATAAGATTTTACATTTTATAGGCTTCCCATGGGACTACAAGTGTAAATTAAGATACATATTTAGAAGGCAGTAAATAAACTTTGGAAGGCAGCAGTACAATTAATGAATGAACAGAAAATTGCACATGGGAGGAGAAATAGTTTTTTTACATAACGTCAGAAGCTAAATGGGCTTTAAACATTCTCCTGTCAACATCATTAAGACATTAATAGCAAAAATAATATACTGAAATTCATAAGGAAGATTTTTTTAGCAAAATGGATAAACAACTCTACGCATAGCAGAGAGGTCCAGCAAGTGATAGACTTCCTCTCTCTTATCTCACTGAACTATGGAACTTGTCTAATTATTCAAAGGCATCCCACAGTATTCTCTCCAACAGAGCAAATGTTTTGATCAAAAGAATTCTATAGAAACCATTCCAAAGCCTTATTCTACTGCCACTGATTTTCTAGCATAATTACTATATGTGTCACTTTTTCTTCACCCCACATTCCTACGAAAGGCACAATCACAGTATAATTCAAAGATGCCATAGCAAATCAGGGCCAATCACATCAGCACAAACTCCCCAGGCCGACTGGTTGGACTCACAGATCCCTCCTGGACAGGACCATCACCCTTTTGAATGGGTGGTGCTCACTCTGGTATTAAGCAAGACAGGCTACAGAGGCGCAAGCCCCAGGCTCTGGTGAGATTTCTGGAAAACTGCAGTTCTTGCATTTCCCACATCCCACCTTCCACATGCCTTTAGAAAAGCCTATCTATCCTCTTCTCTAGCAAAGAAATATTGTGCCAACCCATGTTTATTTATGATGCCTGTGATCAGGTCTGATGCCTCAGAAGTAGATGTGAGAATGCGATTCTGACAGGGATCAGTGGGTGCCCCACCCCCACCAGGCTAGCCCTTACGACCGAGTCTGGGGGATGGACACGCATGGAGGGAGGAAAGCAGTGGGTTACAAAAGATGAAGTTTCACCTCGTGGCTGCCTAGGACAGGAGAACCACTTGTGCCTTCACTCCCTTTCCTAAATCTCTTTCCTTCCAACTGCATTTCTACAATAACCAGGCCCAGGCCTGGGGACACTGGTCTCTCTGGATTTGCCTTTGAAATGCTGCTTGTACTAATGGCGATCAGAGCCTTAGGAGGCCATTCCCTGAAGTATCACTGAACTGAAACATAATCCAAAAGATAGAAAAGGCTTTGGCCTGCTGCTTTATATTAGAACAAAAATAATCATGGTAATAGCTTGCATTCTTCTTGATACCTTTCATTCAATAATATCAAGCAATTTGTACACAAGTAATTAAGAAAACACTCCTTTGTGGTAACTTACTAATTTAGCTCCCATTTTAAAGAGAGACAGAAAGAGGCTTAATGATTTTCCCCAGGGGAGAACAGAGTAGGTAGCAGAGGCATTGGGTATGCAGTGATTTGTGGCATAAGATCTCTCATGTTCATCTCTAATCCCCAATATTGGGCTCACAAAATTGCTTTGGAGCGGAGTTGGTCTTAAGTCTCTTGGGTGGTGTTGCTGTGTTCTATTCAAGAGCCGATCGGTTCTGCTGTGGAGGCAGCTGCATTTCATAGCCATTGTTGAATATTTTTGTACTCTCCTTTCATCATATGATATATATCATTCCCCTTGCTGGCATTTCCAATCACTGAGAGCAGCAGAACCACAGAATGAATCAGAGCATTGTAATTTTTCCCCCTCATTGATTTGGGGGGAGGAGGAGATGGGGAGGAGAATGGATAAGGTAGAATGTTCTTTCGAATCTCCCATCCATAGCACAATTCTGTTTCCTGTACCTCAGAATTGCTTCTTTAAGCTCCCTCATCTCTCTGTTCTTCCTTCTGCCAGTCTCTGCAACAGGCCCAGGCTGCTTCTCTTAGAAAGCCAGATCATATACCACGTGGGTACCATGTAACCATGGAACCCAGGTGACCAGGGCCCAGGGCTCTGCTTACCTGCACTCTTGTCACCCTTCTGCTCCCAAACTCTCCTGTTTGTCAGAAGGAAGTTTTGGATTAGGAGTGGGAAATGACATTTGATATCAGAGATGGCATTATATGATAGTAGTGGGCATTATTTGTCATCACCCTTTTCATGTTGAAATGCTGTGGATTGAGGCTATTGTTACTGGAATATATGTCATTAAATTTCTGTTTCATTCATGTGAAATTTAAGCTGACAAAGGTAAAAGACAATTACTAGGTTGCTTTTAAATTCATTTTTTGCTCAGGCTGACTAAGAACTTGGATAATATTGGGTGAAGGTATAAAATTTCTTCATGAAATAGAACTTGGAGATGGAAGATGGAATTTATAGTTGCTATTAAAATGGTTACTGAGGCTCTTGAAGGTAACTATGAGTTGTATTCTTAAATAACTTCAATAATTATAGCAGCGATTAGCACAGGTAGGCACACACAAAAGTATAACATGCAAGTAGATAAATATACTGGCAATGATACCAATAAAGCATTCTGCAAACATAAACTGCTATATAAATGCTAATTAATTACATAAGTAGGCATACAGGATGGGATGGTTATTCACATTACTGCAAAGATAAACAGGCAGCGCATTCATTTGAGAACCAGGCTTCTCCCCGCTCCCATCTCCAGCCCCCTGTTATGGTTAGCCACTGTCAGCGAAGGTGGGGACTCTGTACCTTCACTTCCCAACCCAATCGCCACTAGTCACATGTAGCTACTGAGTACTTCAAACATCGCTAGTCCCAAATGGGATGTGCTGCAAGTAAAACAGACACCAGATTTTTAAAGGTAAGTTTGCAGGGGGGGTTGGGAGGGGGTGGGGAAGAGAATGTAGAATATCTCAATAATTTTTATATTGATTACAAATGGAAACAATGATATTTTGGATAACTTTAGTTAAATAAAATATATTATTAAATTAATTTTATTTTACTTTTTTTTAACATGGTCTCTAGAAAATTTAAAAATATATTTGTGGCTCACATTTGTGGCTTGAATTACCTTTTTTTTTTGTGACAATGCCACTCTGGGCTATTGAATCTGTTTGCAGAACTTTAGAAGAAGTTAGAGACCAGGAGGGTACCACTAGTTCTCCATGGGCTACATCCTACTGTTGTGACTCTCCCGACTGTGAAAGAAATACGAGAGAAAATAGATCGAGGCTGCTTCTCCGCAACGTGGAGGATGGTGGTGGACCAAGTGGATAGGCAACCACCCATCAACCTGAGGTGATCAGCTTTTGGGGGCACCAGACACTTATTGAAGTAAAGGAGCCTGAGGCAGGTGGGATATTTGGACCACTTACCTGCAAAACGAAGAGGAAGCAAACCATGAATTTATCAGGCCTCATTTTGGTAGGTACATATCTGCCTGCCAGACCTGTCACCTAATTATTCATGAGTGAATAAGGGAATGGGGGCAGGCGGGAGGGGGACTGACCTGGGAATTAGAAAAGGAAATATCTGTTGGGTGCAACTTTTGCAGTAGTTTGCCTCAGAATTCACCACATACCAAGCTTGCGGGGCATCCATTTGTCCTAAATGGAGAGTACTCGCAAGAATTCATTCATACCCTATGTCACCTGGTACGGTGTGCAATAGTCACGTAAATGTTGATAACTGTGCACTTCGGGTTATGATGCTGTCTTTGGGTGAGTTATTTAAAGCACTTGACTTTTTATTTGCATGTTATTTGCATAAGCTTGCATATTAAGTTTAGAAGTCTGTAACTCTAAATACACACGATTAAATTCAATTAAATTAATTAGTTTAACACCCTACAATTGTGTGCAAATCTAATATTCCAAGATTAATGCATTGGTGAATGTAACAGATTTTTAAACTACTGAACCCCATTACAACTCAGAAACCACAAAGACACAGCCTGCATGGAAATGGCGATATGCAATCTCCTTTTAACAGCTCAACCCCTACATGTCACCAGGCACGGGGCGGGGGGTGGGGTGGGGGGTGGGGTTAAATGTACTACCTTTCTTAGAGATGTCTATTTTTTAAAACACTTAGTGCTCATCTGGTCCAACCTTACTCTGACTGACAGTGATTGACCAATGAAGGATCTAAGGCCCAGAAGAGAAACAGGGCAGACTCAGCACTGGAAAATGTCCCGTGGCCAGGCCCACTCCTCACAGCAGTGGTGCTGGGCCTGTAGTACTGGAGGAGGCTAACATACCACAGCACTGGGCATCGAAATGTCACAAGTCAAGCTGACAAAAGGTGAAATACAGTCTATTCCCCTCTCTTGCCAAGCATACGTTCCTAACACCCCACTGGGCCATGCTAGAATTCTGGGATTTCTCTGTGACCTGGAAGGGAGATGCAAGCTCCAGAGAGGCATATGCCATCCACCCTGCAGATTCCTCTCTGGTGGCAGAGACACAGCCCAGAAGAATGCCAGAGCTGGGTCCTCTAAAGTAGGGGTCCCCAATGGTTACAGGTCCGCGCTCTGTTAGGAACCAGACTGCACAGTAGGAGGTAGGGCAAGCAAGCGAAGCTTCATCTGTTATTTGCAGCCGCTCCCCAGCACTAGCATCGCTGCCTCAGCTCCTCATCAGATCATCAGGCATTAGATTCTCACAGAAGTGCTGGTCCCTGGTGCCAAAGAGGTTGGGGACCGCTGCTAAAGCACTGTGCAGGCAAGGTGCTTCCTACTAGCATATAAGGGGAGTTCTCCTCCAAGTCTGACCCCCTGTCCTGTATACTCTTTCCATGTTACAATACTTATTTCAAAACAATTTAATGTATTATTACCCTATATTACCCCAATAATTATTATTCCTGACAAGAAAAGGAGTTCTTGGGACTCAGGAAATAGAAAAACAGAGTTGACGTGCTAATTTTCTTAGTGCATTAATATCTCATTGCTCTCCTCTGTCATCCTACAAATATGCGCATACACACGTGAACATGCACACATGCACTGAGACACACACACACCTGGACAACACTATGAGCGGAGTCAGGAATCCTCGATGAGGCATATTAATCTAATCACCCACTTTCCTGTCTCGTTTGTTTGTTTGTTTTGAATCACTGGAACTACATTGATTTGCATGTCATTTTCATAAATTTGCATAGCACATTCAAGAGGCCCTCTCTGTTCATCATCCCACACGGCCGTGGAAATGTGGCCAGCTCTCCCTATGTTACAAAGAAACACAAAGGCAAGCTTTATTTCAGCAAACATTTATCACAATAAAGATTTTAAATGCTATAGAACATAGAAAGATTTTGTTTTAATTAAAGTACCATCAGGAAGAATTTTTATAAGGTCATCCCTTGCTTATCGTGGTCAGTGAACTGCTTGGAAGCACCAGTGTGGGTGACCAAGGGAGGTGGTGCAGAATGTCCTTCTCTGAAAAGGATATTTTAAATGATCCATCTGGGACAATAGCTAGAAATGGTTTCAGGATTTCTGTCGTCCTGAGCCTCTGAAATCCTGCTCGCCCACTGGTTTGCACACCAGGACACCCAGGGAAATGCTGCCACATCGCTGAGGACCCCCGACCACCTGGCTTGGCTCAATGCCCCCTGGTCACTAAGTGAGGCTCAGTGTAAGCTATGTATTCATTTTTGGAATAATGATTACACTGTGTGTGTACGACCACTTGATCCTATTATTCAAAAGAAAAGAAAAAGGTTTTATCAGCCTCATACATGAATGTGATATTAAAACTCTTGGAAATTAAATCATATGAGTGCAGCTCTCATAGTCTCTTACATAATGGCCTTGCCTCTGTGCAGTCCTTGTCTCCCTCTACTCAACCTAATAAGTCATCCATTCACCTTGCTATGTCCCTTCTGTCCTTTAACAATGAACCATTCACAGAATTTAAAAGCAAGAGAAAATGACAGGGAATGTACCTCACTGACTCTCCAGTCGCTGTGTAAGGAATGGCCAAAAAAGGAAATGGATGAAATGAAAGTTTATCCAAGGAAAGGGAAAAAAGAACTGAGAGCTAATGTGGCGGCAGGTCACGAATAACAGACTTCCTTCCTGTGGAGGGGTGGGCGGACCACTCGCCCCAGACTAAGGCCGACCAGGGGAACGCCTGGTGCTGCTACAATGGGCTACGTGGTCTTGTCCAATTTTCTTAGCCTGTCAACCTGAATTTGTGGATCTCTAAAACTGGAATAATAATACTATAACATTCCCGCTTACTCTACAGGGTAATAGGGAGGATTAAATCATTTCATGTATTATTTTTTATGCTGGACTTTTATGAGACTGTGTCCTTCAGACTTTGCCTCTCACAAAAAGGACTGAAAAAGGAGCATGTACTGCAGGGTATATTTTGTTTCTTTTTTAAAAGTCAATCTACAAACATTTCTGGACATTCTACTGTGTCTTCAACCTGCCCCATGTTAATTGCGATGTTCAAAGGCATCAACTGCCCTGCCCATTGCAGGTCTCTCTAGCCCAGCAACTCTCCTCCCCGGGCCTACCATGAAGGTCCCAGCAGGCTTCAGGGCTGAGGTTATTGTGAGTGTACATAAGAGTGGTTCATCAATTTTCTGGTCATTCACTTGAATTTTTAATCTTTGTGAATACAAGCAAAACTATGCAGAATAATGCATCCCAATATATCAATTTTGAAACCAAAGGCAATGAGTCAACTGCTCTTGTCAAGTTTCTGATCATCTCCATCCACGTGAGCAAATACAATGGACAGGTCTCTGTTCTCGTCTTATTTGGCTGCTCGACACATTTGACCACTTCTTTCCTGAACACTCGCTTCTCTTGGCTCCTGTCACACCACTCTCTCTCCTGGTTTCCTTACTCCAATGGTTCTTTCCCTTTTCTCCACTAATGTCTTTACCTTCTTCCATTTTAATAGGCTGATATTACTTGGGCTCAGTCCTACTCACCGTCCTCAATCTCTCCCTCCCTTTCTTTATTTCCTGCTTGCTTGCCTGCCTGCCTGCCTTTTATTCCTTCCTTCCTTCCTTCCCTCCTTCCTTCCTTCCTTCCTTCCTTCCTTCCTTCCTTCCTTCCTTTCTTACTTTTTTTCTTTCTTCTTCTACTTTCTCCTCCTGGGTGATCTCATCATTCCCAATGTTTAAATCCATGGAGATTCTAATGAGTCCCAAATTTATAACTGTAGCTTATACTTCTCAGAGATCTATATTTACATATCCAACTGCCCATTTGATGTTCTTCCCTTGAATGTATCAGAAATATCTCAAATTTAATGTTTTTAACATTTTTAAAATATAAATCTTCATTTCTGGTCCCCAAACTTGCCATCTCCCCATGTATGAACCCAGAACCTGAAGCCAAAATCATGGGGTCATTCTTGATTCTTCACTTTTCTGCACTCGCAACAGCTAACCTATCAGCAAGTCCTACAGAGTTAACTTGAAAAATGTGTCATGAACCTGTCCATCTCCACACTACCATCCCAGGCCAGACAACCGTCATCTCTCACCCCATCCACTTCGACACCTCCCAACTGCTTTCTCCACTTTCACTTTTTTTCCCCACTTAACTGAATTCATTCTCCACACGGCAGAAAAGAAAATTATAATTTAAATCAGATCAACATTAAGAATAAATCGGATCATGCTATTCCCCACTTCAAACTCCTTATTGGCATTCTATTTCACCTGGATAAAATCCAGTTTCTTTACCACAGACTATGGAGCCCTGCATAATCTGGTTTCTGTCCGTCTATCCCACCTCATCTCTTGCCAGGTTCTCCCCTCTCTCAGTGATGTCTAGCCACGCTAATCTTCTCTTAGTTCCCAAACTCAACTCTTTCTTGATCCAAGTTCTTTGAATGCAGTAGTTTTTCCTACACAGTGTAGCATGTTTACCTTCTATTCTTTTGTGCTTAAGTTGAAGGCCTCAAGAGGCCTTCTCCGACAACCTTATCTGAAAACAGTTTCCATACACACACTTCCAGCACTTTTGACCTTAACTCCTTCTTTGTTCCTTTATTAAACTTGTAATATTTTTTTCTGTTGAAAAACTTCTAATGAAACTTTTGTTTCGTCTGTGTCCTTCAGTAAAATGTGAGCATGAAGGCAAGAATGGACTACATCTCGTTCTCCATTGCATTCTCACAGCTTAGCACAATGGGAATGAATGAATGAATGAATGAATGAAGAACTTGAACCTCAATAATATTACCAAGACTTTTCATAATCTTTTTTCCTAAAATTATAGTTCCAGTGTGATTTTAAGACTTTGGACACACTGGAGACTTCTATTCTTGTGGAAACTTCTAAATGCCATCTTTGTTAGCTTCTAGTCCCTCTCAGGCCACATTCATATGTAAAAAAAAGTTAGATATTCCAGAAAATAACTAAAATTTAAACACTATATGTCTAATTTGACTTCTTCATGAAAACAGTCTTCTTAAATAGCTTTTTATAGAGATAACCATCAACACGACATTTAATTATGCCCAGGTCTGCCCTTCTCCAAACCCCATATTCTTCACTATTGTTTGCCTCTAAAACCCTTTGTATTTCTGTCTTCCTTTTCTTGTTGCCATTTAAACGCAAGACTCTGCTCCCATCCATACTGAGATCTCCTCTTTCCTTAGGCAGAGTGATGTGCTGTGATGAAACAGTAACCACGGGATCTCCAGCAGAGTGCTCGAGGATTGCTACAGGCCGAGAGCTGCCTGTCTTGCACCTGCCTGGAGGGGATGAACCAGGCAGTGCTACAGCTGAATGTTCCACAGTCCCTTCTCTTTATTTTATACATGAGAAAAACAAAAGAGTGAATCGACTGGCCCAAGGTCCCACGGCCTTGTAGTCAAAAGCCGGAACTGGAACCCAGGCCTCCCAAATTCCTGCCCAGCATGCAGTGTTGTTGAAATGATATTTGGAACACAGTATCTTTAGAAAAAATGTTTCCATGTAAATATTTTATAGACTGTAAAGTAAATAACGTATATTTAGAAAAACAATGTAAATATTTTATAGGCTGTGGCACAACTGTTGAGTTAGGAATTAAATCTATGGTTCCTAAGCAATGCCGCACAAGTTTGGTATGGTACAATATGCTGGGCTCTGGGCGGCCGTCCCTAAATTGTGTCTGCATTTTCCTAGAGTGTCAGAATTCCGACTGCACAGCCAGCTGCCTCCCTGCCCCTCACATTCCCATTGCACAACTGTCAGGGGAGAGCAGCCTGCAGGAAAAGGGGCTGAGCAAAAAGATGGCGCATGCTAGGGGTTTTGCGAAGCCCTGCCCTCCTCAGAAGACTCAGACTACAAAAAATTCAGAGATGGCCAACCTCCCAGGCCACTCTGGGGTCCTTCGGCCACACCGTTGACCTCACATTTAACTTCCGCTAAATGCGAAGGTGAGGGCAACCATGCCACAACATTGGAGAATGGGACCGTGTGCTTCACTCCATGGCTTAAAACTGCTTCGAATGTTCTTACTCTGGAAGAAACTTCTTTTCCTTGTTCATCTTTTACTCAGATCTTTCTCCCTTATTCCTACTGTTGAATGGCAACAGCCAGTAGGCAAAGAGAAGTTGGTCTTCAACAACAAAAATAAAAGCCCACAGTACTTTATTGTCATTAATAATTCTGGGCTGATTCTACTCTATAAAATGAATACCCAAAAGTAACAAGAAAAACCTCTAATAACTGACAACCAGGCTGGCCTTCCCCAAGTATTTAACACACTTCCCTCCTTAGCCCCTCACATTAGTTCCTCATCTTTCAACCATCAAAATGATGTTGCTGGGACCTGGGGCCCTGCCCAGCTCCTGGCTCCACATCGCCTACTCTCAGCTGGAGCCCCTGACTGCTCCATTAAGAAAGGCCAGCCCATCCCAGGCTGTGAAACAAGCTGCTCCCTTCTCAACAGATGTGAAAACTCCGGGTCAGTACACACAGAGCTAGTGACATAAGAGCCTATCTTGCTGTGACTTCTTGGGCTCTAATTGCTGGTGGCTCTACTTCTGCCCTATTTTTGAGACCAAAGTCCCCCCCTACCCCGCTCCTACTTCAGAAACCAGGCCCCTGTCTTGATCTTCACAGTCTTATGAACAAATAAGCAACCATCAGGAACAGACTTAGGAATTTTTAGATAAATTTTAGAATTTTAAGTACTCTAAATGTTATATAATTTCTTCACTTCTGAATTAGTCAGGGTTTTCCAGAAAAACATAACGAATGGGATTATATATAGACATATATAAGAGGAGATTTATTATAGGAATTGGCTTACACGATTATGGAGGCCAAGAAGTCCCACAATCTGTTGTCTGCAAGCTGGAGAACCAAGAAAGCTGGTGGTGTAATTCTGTGCAAGTCTGAAGGCCTGAGAACCAGGAGAGCCAGTGTCCAAGGGGCAGGAGACGATGTCCTAGCTCAAGCAGAGAGAGCAAATTCACCCTTCCTTTGTTCTGTTGTTCTACTCAAGTCTTCAATGGATTGGATGGTGCCCACCCACATTGGTGAGGGTGATGTTCTTTATTCAGTCTACCGGTTCAAATGCTAATCTCTTCCATAAACATCTGCATAGGCACACCAGAAATGTTTTACCAGCTATCTGGGCATCCCTTAGCCTAGTCAATTGACACATAAAAAAACTATCACATCTTCCTTCCCTTATTCCTCATTTAATGTAAAATTCAAAATTAAAAAATACTGTATCATAAAATAAAGTTTTGGAAATGACAGAAAATTCACACATACACTGATGTTAGAATATGTTCTTGTTAGATTATTTACTTATTTATTTGTGTGCGTGTTTGCATGTGTGTGTGTGTGTGTGTGTGCGCACGTGCGCGCGCGCACGCGCATCCATGAGTACATGCCTTTGTTTTGCTGAGGCCAAGACTAGAGTCTAGTCTCATCAGTCCCCACTCCTTAATATGCAGTCTTGTTCCTAAACCCCAGAAACAAGGTCAATGTGAGTGACAACACAACTCCTGACCTGCCTACCTAAGACAGAGATCTGGCTGTTCAAAAAGTATGCTTCTTTTTCATAGTACACAGTTTTAATTAGAAGGTCGCTGTCCAGCTGAGGACCATATCTCTCATCTACCCTGGCATCCAGCTATGACCATGTAACTAGTTCTTCCAAATAGAATATGTAAAAAAACTTCATGTGCCCCTCCCAGGCAAAGGCTTTTCAAAAGCAGATGTACTTTCTCTGTTCTTTCTTTCTTTTTCCACTGGTTGGATGAAGACATCCTGGAGAAGTAGCAGATGCATATATAGGAGAGGTCCTGGTCCCCAAATGTCCACATGCAGGAAGACTGTCAGATGATGAGGAATACCCACCTTGCTTTGTGATGTGAGATATGAACTTCTATTGTGTTTCAGTCATTACATACTTAAATGTGTATTACAACATATTAGCCTACCCTTACACTGTCTAAACCTATTCTTATCACCTGCCCTCAGACCTCCCATTGCTTTGCTCCAAAGCAGTAGCTTCTCAGGGTGTTGCGCAAAGCTGTACCATCTTTGGAATCAGGCAAATCTGGTCCAAACGTTTTGCTACTTCCTGGGTATATAACCTTGAATAAATCATTTAACCTCTATGAATCTAGCTTTTAGATCTCCAAAATGGGCATAATGGTTATCAATGTAAGTGAATAATAAATAAGATAAAGCATGTAACTATCCTATCAAAATGCGTGATAGATATGCAATAAATATAATTCCTTCCTCCCCTTTCTCATTAGTCGCCTACATAAAATGAAGCTATAACCCTAAATACTCACTGTCTTCCTAGAAAACCATCTATTGCTGTTGGAATATCTGCCTCCCTTTATC
>NW_006431912.1:3154072-3199632 GCF_000325575.1 Pteropus alecto
AGGTTAGACAAAAATAAATATACTGAGAAATGCAAAGTAGCGTTCTCCAACCACCATCCAGGCCTTACTCAGCCGTCGTCACCTTCCTCATGGCCTGACCATTTGCTTCAGAGTAATGAAGTGTGATTTTGACAATGTAGACATGGTTCACCAAATATCTTCCTTTAAATTTGGGTGATATCAGGGCTCTTGTCTAAGATGGCAGAATTAAGAAATGGATCTGCCTCAGGTAAGTGGCTCAGAGCTGTAGAGAGTGGAGAATGTCTGTGACGATGTTGCAGGGCTATGCAAGAAAGGCGATCACGACTGAGTTCTTTCTTTGTGTAATTGGTGTCACTCTGAGGATGCAAAAAACTTTATTTTCCCAATTAGTTGCTGAAGATACGATGACCCTTTGAAAAAGAAGTTCATATATCTCTCTTGAGGCCTCCCCACTATTGAATTGTCCAAGGGAATTATCAGTGAAAAGGAGAAGCGGAAGTTTCCAAACCAGGAGCAGGGAGAACTTGAAAGCCGGACCACATAATTATATGCTTCTAATGACATTGCTTTTCACTGCTGCATGGTGTATCGCCGATGATGGGGCCTGCACTGTGCCACAAAACATTCATTCCTTACTCAGTGATACCTTTGCCAGCCTAGATGCCTACACAAACAAGAGTAGCATCAATCACACTCTGGTAGAAAAATGCTCAACCAAGAGTATATGGACCAAGAGACAATTCTGGTCTTGGCCTTCACTATGCCACAATCAATCTACTCTAACCAAAAAAAGAAAAAAGAAGTAGAAAGAGAAAAAAGAGGAGGAGGAAAGGGAGGGGAAAGTGCAAGGTGGGGGAAAGGAAGGGAGCGGAAAGGAGGAAAAGAAGAAGAAGAAAGAGAAGAAGAGAATGAGCCTCGTGCTGAGCTGGTTTCCCTGTCCAGACTCCCCCGTCTTCCTGATAAAGTCTCCTTTGGAGCCAACGGTTAATATTATTCACTGCCTGTTAGTCTTTTGTTCCTATGTTATCAATGTATTATTGATGTATTTCCTCTCAGTTTCAAATTCACCCCCACTGCCTGCTCTACAATATGGAGATAGACCCTATAAATATTTCTCCCTTGCTAGGTGGCACAATTTAACCTTTCTCAGTAGAAAGCCCTGCAGGAACACTCGATTAGACAGGAATTGCTCTATCTGATTTTGGTGTTCTTCTTTCCTCAGGCTCATGCAGCATCCATTTTTTTTAATAGCATCGACTTCCTATAGCATGCTATTTCTGCAGCACCTGTCTCCTGCAGCACACAGCTTCAGCTGCCCATGATGGCCAGTAGAATACATCATCTTACTGTGCACTGCTTTCTTCAACAATTCCTCCCGCCCCTTACCCAGTGGCTCCAGACTGGAATGCTGGCACCTTCTATTAACGGCACCTTCATCAGACACTTCAGAGAATTATTTCCCCATGAGTGACATGGTCTAGCGACCTCCCCTTGGGAAGCTTACCCTAGAACCCTTTAGAGTAGTTCTTTTCAGTGAGCCATGAGGCATGGCACTTCAGTGAACTTCTCTACCATGCAATGATTCTCCCCTGCACCCTCAAAGGTGAGGTCTGAATATCAGGTTTGTGGAAAAGGGGTGTCTCTTCCTGGAGCACTCTCTCTCATTTTTAGGGATGGTAGCTGATCCTTATATGTACTATTCTATTCTTCAGTATACTTTTTACTGCTTATTAACCAATGCCACATTATCCAGTTCCATTAATAATCCTTTTTATTGAACTTTTACTATTCATATTACAATATGGCTTCTGTCTCCTGATTGAATCCTGACTGATATGAAATTGGTTCCAGGAACTGTCCCATGAGACAGACCTGAAAAGATGGGGTTTGGGGATTTGTTTGGTCATGTCCTTGGATTTGAGTGTAGTACTGAGTTATTTGTAAAGGGAAATAGGAGGCTAGTAAACTCTGACATGCAGTGGCATCATGTTAGTCAAATTAACGCCTATGGTTGATTGTGATCACGTGCCAATTAAAGCAAGTGCCTTGGGAACCCACATGCCTGCTGCACTTGACCATTAATGAGGTAGTGATGACTACAGGGACTGTGGTGTGGAATGATTTTTTTTTTAGGTGAGGCAACCCTTGGTTGACCTCACAGATTGCAAGGAATTTGTCAGCTTACAATCCCTTATTATTATTATTTTTTTAATTTTTTACACCCACAGCACCTGGTCTTCCTAGGTGGTCTCCCATCCAAGTACTAACCAGGCCTGACCATGCTTAGCTTCTGAGGTCAGACGAGATCTGGCTTGTTCAGGGTAGCATGGCCATAGACGAAATAGATATTTTTTAAATGTACTTCAGCATTTACAAAAAGAAAGAGACAAGCTCGGATCTTTTAACTCCAGGCTCATCATGTCTGAAAAGCAGAAAGCCTTCATGGCATAGCCGTTATAATCTGATACTGCTGAAATTCAAACACAAATTTAATTTTCTGGTTACCAAGGTATGACAATAGTAAAGTTTACAGTCTCACCAAGTATCTCATGTGAAAGTCAGGGCATCTAATGGGAATTAATTGGATCTTGAAACTTGAAATAGGGACATCTGATTCAACACAGATGAAACCAACGATCTTGTACCCCCAAGTCTCTTGAGTCTCCTTTATCAATGAAAGCAGCTTTCCCTTTGGTGTTTAAGAAGACTAATCTTTCTTTGTTCAAAATTATGTAATAACCTCATCTTGAAAAAAGAAGCTCATTCTCCATGAGACCCACCACAACCACCTTCTATTGCCATAACTAAGGTCAAATCTCAGCATGCTCCAAGGAGACACACTGTCACCCAGGAACTGGAGGAATTTGAACATGTATATGAATATGTGTGAAGAATATATATGTGTGGTGAACTAAAGGGGTGTTTGACCAAGGAGAGTGGAATATAGCATTAGATTGGACTGAAGTCAATGATATGGGTGAACTTACTAGAGATTCCAAATCGGTTATGTTTGCTTGTGTAGCTGAAGATAGTTTGAACACTTCACTTGTTTAGTTAACTGAAATATAAACTCAACAGTTGATAATATCGAGGTGCCAGAGCTACCCTTGTGTAATGCTGAGGAGCAAATTCATAGGATTAGGGAGATAGGAATCTTGGATTGGATTTATCATGCATACCCAGCCCCAACTATGTTCCATAATAAGGCTAAGAAAACATTCCCTTTACTAATGGAGAAATACATTAGTAAGCGGAAGGGGAACCCACATCATTGAAAAGTTCTGTTTTTTTTTCTGAAGGCCAGGTGTGATTTTGGGGAATGCCATCACTAAGATGAGTTCCCTGACTTCGATGGGATGAAACAGCAACTGCCAAAGACAAAGCGGGTGCATCTAGCATGAAGGGCTGCAGGGGCATACTCGTAAGTAGAATGTTTTGGCTCACAAAAATTTTTGGAGGTGGCTTATTGTTATAATGTTGCCAGGAATAAAACAGATGTGGACAGCCTACTGGGTTATTCCCCGATCAATGTAACAGGAAAAAAAATCTAAGCCTGGTACCCAGAAACCTGACTGAGATGCCACAGTGGTGAGTCACGACCTCTCTTCCAGTTTATAGAATGAACGCAGGTCACAGACTCAGAGCTCACTGCCTGAAGGAGAGGCTGCATCTCCTTGAAGAAGGACCTGGCACCATAGCCGCAGTATATGCCATTAATCCTCCTACAAGCATTCCCCAAAGACCTGCTGCCATTTACTATGGTGACTGTGCACTGGGAGAAGGAAATGCCCAGACCTTTTGGGGATTACTAGACACTAACTTTGACTTGATACTAATTCCTGGGTACCCAAAATTCCACTGTGACTCACCTGATGGTGGTCAGTAGAGGTTTAGCTCAACTCTGACTCACAGTGGACACAGTTGATCCCCATACCCACCGTGTGGTTACCTCCCTAGGTCCTGAATGTATCAACTAGAATAGGCATACCTGTCAACTAGGAAAAACAATACTTTGGTTCTCAGCCCTACGGAGTAAGGGTCATAATAGTAGAAAGAGCTAAGAGGAAGCCTTTGGAACTTCTCTTTCATACCAGACGTAAATCATAAGACCTTTAAAGAAGTGGTTAAGTTAAAATAAAGCCATTAGGGCGGGCTCAAATCTAATCTGACTGAGGTCTTTATAAGAGAAAATTTGGACACAACGACACCAGGGTATGTGTACACAGGAAAGACCATGCGAGGACACAGAGAGAAGGCAGCCATCTGGAAGCCAAGGAAAGAGGCTTCAGGAAAAAAATCAAGCCTTGATTTTAGACTTCTAACCTCCAGAACTGGGAGAAAATAAGTTTCTATTGTTTAAGCCATTCAGTCTGTGGTACTTTGTTAAGACAGCCCTAGGAAACTAACGCATCACCATCACCACCCCTCAGTTTGCCCCTCGGCATGAAATGCAAAGAGCGAAGTTACTAGGTCATAGTTACAGTACTATTATTGAGTGTACTGTGTTGGCTACATTTATATTAGTACTCCACTCCTGACCTTCTAACAACTATGAAACAAACTATAGTAGAATCACATCTTACTTCTATAGATCAACTATATATTAACAGCAACTACATATGTTTATTCAGAAGCTACTCATAAACACTCAGAATTGAAAGACACACATTCGGATATTCATTCTGCAACTAAATGCACAGGCGCCATTTCCCTCTATGAGGAAGTAAGCAGAACTTCTACAGATCGGGGCAGCTTCACCTTTTAGGGGTCATCACTTCCTCCCCTTCCTGGGGCAAGCACTACCTTTCCTGACTTTCAAATTACAGTAAACTCTTATTCAACATTAACTGGCTTGGGGATTCACCACGGGGAAAAAATTATAATTAGTATATTAATGAAAAAAATGTGAAATATAAACAGAAATATCTATATTTTAGAAGAGGTCAACTATTTGAAACTATATACCAAAAATGCAAGACCATTGCTACCCAGACAACTGTAAACACTCTCATCTGCTGGAAACTCTGTGTCTTCATGATATTTTGGGTCGGGAGGGGAATACAAGATCCTAGCAGAAGCTTGGTAGTTTCGGCCAACTTTAAACTCGCATCAGTGCACAGTTCCTTTCTTTTGAGTTTTGGGTGAACCAAGGGGTTCTTAACTCACCTTGCCCTTCACATTTTATGTTCTTTTAATCTGAACTCACCTTGCCCTTCACATTTTATGTTCTTTTAATCTGAGATTAGAGAGAAAGAGGAGAGGTATGCTCTGCAGAGCAAAACTTGAATTTTGTTGCAAAAACCCAGGACCTGGAGCTTTAATTTAGTACTGGAGCACTGAGGGACACTACTGTTAAGAAGGTGGATAATTTGCCTTCAGAGCTGTGTGATTTGACTGTGATGCATGGGATCTGAGGTGTGAGACACTGAGCAATGACACATGGTGAGGTCACCTGGCGGAGAGGCACTGAATGATTGCAGCAGTGTTGGGTAGATGCTGCTAGCAAAAATAAGATCAAGCTGATCCTGCACTTTATCACCTAGACCATCTGCTGGACAACTTGGAAAGCAAAGGAACATTTGGTAAGTGACGAACTGACGTCGCTTTATTCTAATGTTCAATAAAAGAAGAACTGCGCCAAGAAGCAGACGATAAACAGACTATTTTGCCACTTTTCATCAAGCAATTTGTGTGATGTTTTGAGTCCCTGAAGTATTATTCTTGCATTATGTTTATACTTTGATAGCATCTGTAGAACAGGAAATGTATTCCTAAATATTAGGTGTCATTTCAAGTAAATTGTTGTTCATTAAATCTATTGTAGACAAAGTGTTGCCTGAACTTGTTTAGCTGCTATTGAAGGTTATCCATAATTTCTTCTACCTCTCCCACTCTTAACCTCTTATGCACATCACCTCACATACCTGACAACTGATGATGGATGGGTACATCCCATGACGATGCCCAGACTCAGAGCTGGGCCACCTGGAGCTCCAAACAGGTGGTCTTCACATCTCAGAATAAAAGCCAAATCCTCAGAAATTCCACAGGCCCTATAAATGCCTTTATTTCTGTCTTTCAGATATGTATGCTTGCTCTGCTATAAATGATGAATATTACTTCAAGAGAGGCTGGCTTTTCCTCAGTGTTCTGATCAATATCACTGTTGGTCTCTCTCTCTCTCTCTCTCACACACACACACACACACACATATTCACAAATGACAGATCCTTGTGCAGAATGCTTTGGCTTGATCTCTACATTTTACCATTATCTTTGTCACTGAGACATCTACACATAGCTTATAATAACAGCTTTATAAGTGATTTGAGGATAAACTCTTGTTTTTAACCAATGTGCATGCTTGCCTTTCTTTTTGTCTATCTGCTTTTTTTTTTTTCTAAAAACTTAGATTTCTAGTTATCAAACAAATTGGTGCAATTGTTAGAACATGTTGAGATCAATACAATTAGCGACTTCCTGCAGACCAGCTGCTCAAATGTTATGCTGCCTTGAGCTGAACTCCTAGTCATGTGGACCACTGGGCACTGTGCTGCCTAATGGAGATCTCCATAATGGAGCCACCCTGCACGTGGCCTACAGAGCACAGCAGGGATGAGCCTCAAAAGAAGTACTGTGGAAATTATACTTAGTGGTTACTGAGACAGGATGCTCAAAGCCAACTCCCACCAGCACCCATGCCTCAGGCTGAGAAATGTGCAAATGCCATCCAGCTCCAAGCCACTCTACCCTACAGCTGAGAGAGTCATAGCACTAGAGACACAGGGAATTATTGATTAATGAATGATCAGGTTTCTTGATACCAGGTGACATGTTGTTGTAACAGTTCTTAGACTTCATTCTAAGCTTGCTTTTCTAACGTGGCCCTTCTAGCTTATGCAACATCTTACACCCTCACATCTGTAGTCTTTTACAGTCTGGCCATGCGAGACCAGGAGTGGGGTATGAACTGATCTACAGATATTTTCTGTGTTCTGCTGGTTGTTCATGAGACTGTGAGTTCCTTGAAGTTCAAGGATTGTGACTTATTCATCTTTGTATTTAAGCACTACTGCAGTATTTGGTATATAACAGATATTTAATAAATATTTGTACAAATTAAATGTTGACCTTCTTGGCAAGAGTTTTATACCTGGTGTTATGGCTAGCATAGATGTTAAAAGCATTAATTTCTGTGACATGTAGCAATATATTATCATTCCAGTTTTAATTCAACATTTATTACACTCAAATTTATGTGTTAGAACCTGGGTATAAAATATAACTAAAATTTGCTCTGGTCCCAAAAGCTACAATTTATTAGAGGAATAGGTCATCTTACCAGATCAACTGCATGAACTTGTATTAGGGAGTGAGATATGTGTACAGCAATTGTGAGGGTGTGGAGGAGAGACACAGTACTTTAGGCCACATAAATGTCATCTGGATGAGTCAGAAAGTGCTGGTGAAATGCTTCTTTATGAATATCATTGTACAAAGGTCTCACAATACATTGTCAAAATTTTCCATGTTCCATTTTGGAAACAATAACAATAGCTAATATTCTTTGACTATTTCTACATGCCAGACACCATGCTAGGCTGCTTTGGATGTGTATGTCACTAACCCCAGAAAATCCTTAGGAGGGAGATACTATTACTGTTTTTGCTTTGTAAATGGAGAAATAGGGAACAGGGAGATTAAGTAACATGCCCTGTGTTGCATAGCTAGCAAGTGGCTGAGCTGGAATTTAAATTTAGGGACTCTGACTCCAGTAACTGTATGCTCGATGCTACTAAAAGGACCTCCTACACAGCTCTGCAATATCCTGGAATATTCTAGCAATGTCTTCACCAGGCTTTTTATTTCATTTACAAATTTGCCTTACTGAGTGATGAGTTATAAGACTGATAAAAAGCTAAATTCCAATAACCTCATGTATTCAGAGTAGCTTCAGAAGAAGAAGGAATTTGGGAAGATATGACTATGGTAAGTCCTACAAACTGCCCTCAGTGGGTATCTGTCTATCCAGGTCCCCTCTCCCCCTACTTGTGTTTTCTTCAGAAGAAGCCTTTCAGCTTAAGAACCACAGGTCAAGGGTGACAAATATAAAACTCTTGCAAATTAGCCACAAGTGTGGGTCTATATCAGGACAAAGATCTGTTCTGTATTCAGTTGCATGCAAGTAATTCCTGAGGGTGGATTTACCCAACTGTGGTTGTTTGGCTTCGAACAGGTATCTCATTCTCAGTGCTAGATTTTTAAACAAGGAGAGCATATTGTCAACAAGACCATTCTTCAGTGCAAGGGTCAGCGAACATTTCTGTAAAATATTTTAGGCTTTGTGAACCATATGGTCTCTGGCATAACTACTCGTCTCTGCTATTGTAGAGCAAAAGCAGCCATAGCCAATATATAAACAAATGAGTATGGCTGGGTTCCAATAAAAATTTATTTATGAATACTATAGTAAATATCATAGAATTATCAGAATTATTATTGTTCTTGTTATTCGTTTCAACCATTTAAATATGTATAAACTATTCTTAGCATGTTGACCATACAAAACCATCCCAAGCTACCAGAATATAAGCAACTGATTGGGACACACAGGAACCCTGCTATGCAAAGTCTACCCAGCTCTGCAAAGGGCCATATAACTCACCCTGGGGCACAATGTTTGGCATGTGAGGCTTGGTAGGGGGGGGGAAGTTTGCTGATCACTCTTCTTACTGTGCTACAGTGAGCATCTCATTACAGATGGGACATCCTAGACTGAGGTGAGCAGGTTAGAGTTCCTTGTAAAAAACAAACAAATGCTCCTTCTCCTCAATTCCTGTGGTCAGTATCCCTGAGAGTATGAATCAAAGGGTTGCTCATCCGTCAGATTAGGTTTTTATGAATTACAGCTGATATTATGAGCATCTTTGCAAAATCTCCCTGTACTATTTGCCAAGACATAATCCTCAACCCTGACAATAACAATTAGCAATAAATGTTCTCTCTTCTTTTAAAAGACTGGTGTTTGAAATTGATGTGTTTTATAGATTAGTTATCTTTTGCTAAAAAAACAAAGGTGGATGCAGGTAATCTATATGTTGATCTCAAAGTTTTACTTATTGCCTCTGAGAATTCCAGCCAAAATTTTCTTAACACAGTGGAGAAAGGAGAGGTTTCCTGTTTCTCCTCTCTTAGTAAGTGGTAAAGAGGTAAGATTCCAAAACATTATAGAAAGGCTAATAACTCTATTGGTGCCCATCCAAAGTCTCACCATTACTGATTTAGGGTATGAAACTGTCTGACTTTCGACTACCAAAACTGGCATTTCTTTGCCTAAGGGTTTTCCCTGGTACTCTGGCACTGGGCCATTTTGTCCACCCCATGTAGCCCACTAGAAATGCTGGGGAATTAAGGCCCCCAGAAGTGGCCCTTGATGACCAGCTAGCATGGATCAGTGTATGGATACCCCAATTTCCTTACCCTTTGGGTGGGATAACTCTCAAGCAGGTGTTCTACATTGGCCCCCAGGATTTATTTCCCTTGCCCTCAGTGGTAATTTGTTTGGTAATGTACCCTTTGCTGCTGCCTTCCCTTCCCCATTCACCTAGTGGTGCCTCCTTTATGACCCAATAAATTGCTTTCATATAAATCCTTGAATCAAGGTCTGTAACTGAGAGACCCAGTCTTAGACTCTAACAACAACAACAACGACAACAACAACAACAAGAAACTGGTCTGCTTGGTCAGGTGTGGCCAAGGGCAGTGGTTTCTTCAGTGTACTTCATGACATACCAGGAGAAGGAGGATCAAACAAATTCCAAATGCCCAGAAGACTTGCTCTGTTTTCTAGAGAGGGGTGTATGTTCTTTGCAAAAACCACAAACCCCAACACAATCTGGGCTTTCATTACTTGACTTTACCTCCTATTACTCTCCACTTGGATGGCTGCATTTCAGACACTCTTCTTTTCTATTCCTAGAATATGCCTAGCACACTCCTGCCTCAGGGCCTTTGCTCATGCTGTTTCCCCTGCCTGGAACCTCTTCCCAGATATCAGCAAGGCTACCTCCTTCGCCTCCTTCCAAAGGATTTTATTCCAAAGTCACCATCTTGTGGAGACCTTCCTGGACCATCAGTGTAAAACTGCCACTGTCCCACCCCACCCCTAACATCCCCATACCCCTCCGCTTCTTTATTTTTCTCGGTACCACTTAACAACTTCCAGCATGGCCTGCGGCAGGCCTTGTCTCATGGAACTTTGCTGAGCGGTGAGTAAAGCTTGTATTCAGCTAGGTTACAACTGGCCTTTTTTTTAGGGGAGGGGTACTAATTGTGTATTATTTGTGCTACAGAACCGTGTTTTTCTGTTTAACTCAATAGATTTATATACAGAGAAATTACCTTGAAATTGTCCTGGGAGAGGCTTTTATGGTAAAGTTTAGACTCCAGTAGAACTATTGATTTGGGTAACCTGTGTTTGAGACCCAGCCTTTGACCAATATGTAGCCTTAAGCAAGTTACTGACCCAGTTTCTGCATCTGTAAAATGGAGGCACTGATGCCCACCCTGCAGAGTTTTATAAAGATTAAATGGTAGCTATTTCTTCCAGAATTATTTTGTAGAGGTGACCCTGGTCCTTAAAGCTTAGTTATCTCTTAGAGATCATCATGGGGCTCAGCAGAGAGCTCAAATCCCTTCTCAAATCCTAAAGTCTTTGACAAGACCTTTGGGCATCCTGTTATTCTTTAAAAGACTATATATGAATCAGCCCCACACAATGGTTTCTCCTTATTTGGCACAGTTCTTCTGGCTCAGCTCTTCAGGAGATTTAACAAGACTTCACCCAATGACACCCAGCCACCCCTCCTTAAAAGTAGAGAGCTAGCTCTCCCCATTTCAAGCTACAGATAGAAAGCTTGCTTCGGCAATACCCTCATCTACAGCCGACAAAGTGGACCACAGTGCTCATTAGTAGCAATACAAAGCAGTAATGCAGCAATGTCTCTTATTTGAAGAGGATACATGAGAGAAGTGGGAAAGCCAACATGTGATCAATAACTCTTTAGACAGACTATGCATATAACACCTCAATTATCCCAAAGCTTGAAAGTGATGACATTGGGTACCATATCATTTTGCTCCCTAACCAGCTTGCTTTCCCTATGGAGCCAAACATCGTTTATAAACGCTAGAGTGAAGTCAGGTCACTGTGCCTGCCTGCTCCTTGGCAGTCTAAGGAGCCCACAGCTGTTCTGCTCTGCATGGGGTTAGGCCTTCGGCATCCTTAAGGCATTTCTTCTACACTGCTTAGGGCTATCCCATTTAGCAGCACCTTGAGAATTCTTGTGACCTATTTATCTGCACTTATATAACTTGCATGTATGTTGTTGCAGACATTGCTTAGAACTATGAGACTGTGGATACATTTTAGATTCTGGTCATTTGTGACTTCCAGAAGGTGAGCTGAAACTGTTTAATCAGCCATCAGTTACAAAGAGTACTGAGAGACAGCAAAGGAAAATTAGACAAAGTCAGAAAACCTGTGTTCCAGTTTCAATATTGCCACTAACTCTTTGTGACCTCACCAAGTCATTACACATCCCTGATTCTAATATTACACCTATTTATAGACCATCTTTCAATACCTGGTGCCATGGGAGATACAGAAGACTAAGACAAGATCCCTGTCCTCAAAAGCTTAACCTCTGGTTGAAGTTACAAAGTCAATGTACTTGTGATAAAGGGAATCGTGAAAAATAGGGCAAAACCCAGTGTTAAACTGTGTGGTATGGATACTCGGTAGGCTGCCAGGTCCCATCAGAGAAGTTCAGATAGGGCTGGAGCAGCCAGGGAAGGTCTCCAAGAAGAGATTAAACTTGATTTGGGTCTTAAAAGATGGACTAGGCTTTTCAAGGCCAAGAACAGCAGGATGACATTCCAACTGAGACAAGAGGGAGCATGATAAACTCAGGACAGTGTGAGGGCTAAGGATACAAGGAACCCTAAGGCTGGAACAGTAAGACTGTGGAGGACATCGAAGGTCAGAAAAAAGTGCTGTGTGATCAACCTGGAGGTGATATGAGGTTATGAAGCATTTAAATAATGAGGAGTCAGAGAGCTGGAAGGGACCTTATAGGCCATCATACCAAGAAATTTATGGCCTTTCAAGTGCCAAAGTCCGCTATTTTTGCCAGTTCCTTATCCACATCCTCTATTACCATGGAGCCCATGATTTGAAACTATTTTCTCATTTTCACTCATCAGAAACACTGAGCTGTCCATTTGGCTTTCTGATAAACATGAGCTGACCAGTGTTTTTGCACCAAGCTGATATAATTGTAGCCAAAAATAAATCAACTGCTTGCTTTAGTGAGGCTGTATTCACTGAAGAATGATGTAGCTTATGTTTTTGAAATATAATAAATGGTCCTAGATTGGAAATCGATGATTTAGAGGAAACTCCTTATTTTGTAGATAAGAGAAGTGAGGAGCAGATCTAGCCCTGCCCAAGACCTTTAAGAGATTTAGAACAAACCCAGGGGTACAGGGCATGGGTGCCAGCCCCTGGTTCAGGGATCGTTGGCCCCAGTAGACAGGAGGGTGAGGCTGTAATGATGGTGAAAGGCTAAAGAGAAGCACATGTTGAGATAAAAGCAGGCCTCTGCATCAGGATATGGTGAGGAACAAATAGATCTGAGGCATTTTTAAGAAAGAATAAAAAGAACTTGGTAACTGATTTGTGGTATGAAAATGGGGATGCATCTGTTATAGTTCTTTTAAACCACAAAAACTGACCTTGGCTGGCAAAAGACAAAACAAAACTAAACTAAGCTAAACTAAACTAAACTAAACTAAACTAAACTAAACTAAACTAAACTAAACTAAACTAAACAAAAAAACCCCACAATAATGAAAGGTTATGGGCAGCACAGAGAACCTAAGGAAAAGCTCAAAATCTATGGGGACCCAAAGGTCTAGGTTACAAAAACTGAGAGATTCTTCAGGACCCGTCACCAGGATGACTTCAGTTCACTGTTTCAGTAATGTGTCACTGTGTTCAAGATTCAAATTCCAGTTTCCAGGCAGAGTAACTGAAACAATGATGGTAGTATTAGCCAGAGTCAGGGACTTGAGAAAAATATATGGTCTTTGTTGAATCACTTTTCTTCCTAAGCCAGAAAATTCTAAAACTTTCAACTCTAAAATGCTATGAATTAATAAGTCGAAATTTTGTTCTTTTATATTTCCTGTCTCTCAATTAGCCTAGTATTTTAAGTTAGATTCCCCCAGAATCACACTCTGAGACAAAAATTTGAGTGTCGGTGATTTATTTGAGAGGTCATCCAGGAGGCAGCAGTTAAGGGAGGATGTGAGACAAGAAAGGAAAGAAAGTCAAGGCAGAGCGTTTGTGAACAAATTATCACTGTGAACGGCAGGAGCTCAGCCCCACCGGGGAGATCTGGGAGACTGTAGAGAACCCAACTCAGAGTTGTCTCACCTGAGGGTAAGGGGACTGGGCTATTTATCTGCCAACCTTCCTCCATCACTGGTGAGGCTGCTTCCAGGAGCATTAACTCCTGGCCTGTTCTGTATGAGCTGAGCATGCTCCCAACCTGACAAGGCTCTCCAGCAGAGTTGCAGGAACTGATTGTAGAAAGCCATTGGCATGTAAGGGAACAGTGAATGCCAAGATGATATGAGCAGGGAATCAAAAGCATCCACTATTCGAGTGTCTG
Organism: Pteropus alecto; assembly: GCF_000325575.1. Classification (NCBI taxonomy): domain Eukaryota; kingdom Metazoa; phylum Chordata; class Mammalia; order Chiroptera; family Pteropodidae; genus Pteropus; species Pteropus alecto. The sequence continues at coordinate 3,167,791 of NW_006431912.1, forward strand.
TAACCATTTGGCTTTTCACAGCATGTTCACCTTGCAGCCGTAATAATGCTCCATCTGAAGAGCCAATCAGGGAATCATCAGTGAGAAGTTCACAAGCACCACTGCAGAGCTCAGAAGGAGCCCAAGTCTGGGGCTGTCTTCCCCACGGTGTTCCTGCTCAACTTCATGGTCTTTCAGTTGCTTGGCTTCTGTGGCTTCTTGTTTGTTTCCATCCTGAAGCCGGTGCTCTTTTTCTAAATGGCATTTTAACACCACTGTCCCCAGATAGCCATGATGCTCTTCTCTACTGGAACGTACAGGGTAGATGGGTGGAAAAGTGTTACAACTTAAATTAGAAGTGTAAAAACAACAGTGGGAAATTTCATCTGAGGCTGTGTCTCTTGCTCAGTAGAAAAAATCACCCTTCAGGGAGCACTGATGTTCATTTTGGTGAGCCAGTGGTGACAAAGTTTTCTCTCTGGTTTTGCATGCATCTTGCCTCTGCTCTATAAATCTCAAACCAAAAGTGTGATAAGGATAAATATGATGAAGGTGTCATAATTGTGTCACAACAGATCAACGAAATCCTGGTTAATCCATTCGCTGTCTTGGGTAGCCCATTAGTTCATACGTTCCATTCTACCAGCCAGGCCCTGTCCTGCTGCTCCTAAGACACATGTTTGAGCTCTTATTTCAGTTCACATCATTATGAGGATACCATTATAGAATATTCTCTGGGTGTGCCACATGTATGAGTTTTCAGTCACATTATTGTGTATATTTTTACTATCCACTTATCTAACTCAGACACTTGGGAGAGGTTCACAGGTGCATTCTCAAGTTATTTCCTTCCTCATCTGCCTCCTTTCCCTTGCCTAGGTAAGTGATCTCTGATATCTAATTTACACTATTATATACTTGAGATGAAGCAACAAAATAAAATATAGCCAATATTTATATCTCCCATTTACTTAATACTCAACAAAAAAATAATTTAAGAAGTGATTGAAACCATAGCCTGAAACATAATATGTTTAAGAGGTTACCATACTATTTTAAAATTCCTTTATAATTTAATAAAACCCCTAATTATGGGCTTTAATAGCTTAACTGAGACATATACCCCTACCTAATTAGCTCTGTTTCTTACATGCCCTGGCCCAGACATTCCACCCCAGGGACTCGACTACAGTCTGTTCCCCCATATATTTTGCCTGCACGTTACCTAACTCTTTAACTAAGGCATTCCCTCCAAAGTGAATACCTGCCCCACTGCGTCTCCTCAGTGCGGCCTCCCTTTCCTCCTCCATCTCTAGGTGGGCAGCGCAGAAGAGGGATTGAAAATGTGTACTCGAGTCAGGTGGAACCAGGTAGATGGCAACAGGTTTAAGTTGCGGTTTTGCTCTTTATTAGCTGTATGACCTTAATCTAATTACTTAACACTCTGAGCAGTAGTTTTTCTGTCTATGCAATGAAACAAACGAGGATCATTTACTTCTCACCTCCTAAGCTCTATGCACAGTCCAAAGGAGTTCTGATGTTTTTCTCCCTTGATAGTAAATCAAAGAGCCAACTTATTTAAATTGTGAATGTGAATAAAAAATAAACATCATAAAATATGTACTCCCCCAGTCCTCACCTTACTTGAGAGGAGATTGTATACTTTATGCTAATGTAAATTGGTTCTCAAAAGCAAATACTGGTCTAATGATTTTGTGCCTTATCTTTACTCAATCCAGAAATCCCTCTAAATTGATGGGTAAGGGATAAACAGTTAGAAAGCTTACAAGGATTACATATGTTTCTACTGGACAGAGCCAGTCTAGATCATAAGAGGTTGAGCATCAGCAAGCAACACTAGAAAAATCTGACTAGGCCAGGGCACTCATTAAGGCAGAGCAAAGGATGAAGAGACCTGTTTGCTTTGGAAATTCTTTCTTCCTGAGGATCCACTAAACCAAGGGGAAGGTAATCACAGTTGTGGGTGGCAATAAGATGGTAATAAATATAACCTTTGACACTGACCCCAGTTTGTGGAATAGCTGAGGTCATGAGCCCTTCGATTCCTTTTTACCGCTGGCAGGCTTTTCCTTGGAGACCACTGATGTCTTCAGAGCAGCCATTGCATTACTCGTCACTATTCCTCATGGTGGCCCTAATCTATAGTCAGAGATACAATTGCTGCCATTTATAAATGCCCTATTGGGTGCCATAAGCTGGAGAGGTATTTATGTAAAATTGTGGTTCTCATCATTTTCTCATCATGGCATACATAGACTTTGACAATATTTTTGTAGCACTTTGGTATAAATAGATGAGACTGCCTGGGCTGGAGGTGACTAGCTTAGAGCTCCAGACACTCTAGGCAAGAACCCTGAGAGCTGAGGGGACAATCTCTCAACTAATGGTTACCCCTTTTACAGTATAAAAGTATGTCCTGGCTCTGAGAAATTGTTTCATTTACTCCACACAATAATACTTGGAGGTAAATATTATCTATGAGTAAATATAATCTATTGTCACAAGTTCACATACTCCGCAAATGGTAAAGCCAAGATTTGAATCTGGTATGTTCGATTCCATGGAACCTTTTCTCTATCATGAATCAACCTGCTTTTATAGCTGCTGCTGATGACTTTATCAGTCTTGGAGATGTGCATGGTGGTCTTCCTAAAAAGGGGGAAGGCCAGGGTTCTCATGGCCTCGCTGGCACTTAAGCCAGGCAGCAAGAGATGTCTCTATGTGTTTTCACATACGAATCTGGAAAGATCAGTCTGACGAGGAAGTCTGTAAAGGAAGGCAGGTAGACCATCTAAAGAGAGCATCTCTCCAAAGGAGTTAGACACCAAGAAAAGCTACAAGTAACAGGTCACCAAGGAAAGTCAACAGACTAGAATGAACTGTAAAGGCACCAGGCGAGAGGTGGGGGCTGACACAATTCTCTGAGCCAGGGATTCTCAAACCTGAAGATATCAGAATCGTCTGGATAGTTTATTCAAACACAGTTGCCTCATACCCAGAATTTCAGATTTAGCATATTTGAGGCAGGGTTGATAATTTCTATTTCTAACAAGTTGATACAAATAGCATTGGTCAGGGAACTACTGCCTTAGCCAATGTGGCTGCTTTTTATGGAGGACTATAGTCTTATTAAGGGCAGAAAAGGAACAAATAAAGGAACAGAGGTCTCAAATGTTATAATTCTTTGTCCCCAACTACTTATAATGCCTTCACAATATACTTGAGTTAAGGTCAGAAGTCATTAGAGTGATTTTATCTAATACATTAAAGTAGCACCTGCTGTCAGATGTCAACAAATTTCCCAGTATCCCAGAATCCCAGGCACCTTGAACAACTCCTTGCTCAGGGCGACTAAAAGAAATGTGTGTTGGCAACAACTTGCAGCCACTGGTGTGTTTAACCTTTGATCTTTCTCCCAATATTCCAGTATTCTTCTAGTTCCATATTTTTTTAACGAAACAGAGATACAGTTTTAATTGGCAACACAAAAGTACCGGACTTTATCTCTACTCTCCCTCGGTCAGCTGAAAAAAGAATACCAGATAGTAAATCTTTTTATCTGATTTCTGGGATTATCCACACAGTGACATCATTACAATGATGTAGAGTCTGGAGTATTTTAAGGGCACCTCTCCCTTAGCCATGATTTTTTTCCTCCTTGTATCCCGAGCACAGCTAACACAATTAACTGGGCACCGATTGGTGGCCCCTGAGCTATTTCAGTCCCCATCTGGCTTCATTCCCTGTTGGAGAGCTTGTCAAGGCCATCTGCCTCTGAATTTTAGTGAGCCTCTCTTCACTTACACTCCTTCAGGGGAAAATTGAATTTCTTCCTGAGCAGGTTTGTTGGTTTGTTTAGAAGGATACAGGTAAGTCACAGGCAATTGTACATTTATCCCTGAACTTTAAAGAAGCCATAGATTTCAAAAGAAAATAAATCTTTTAATCCTTCTACAGCTACTCTCCCTTTTACTGAATAACTGGCAACCATTACTGAACATGCCTTCTGAGCCCTTTTATAAGTGTTAACAAGAACTTCTCCTAAGAGAAAAGGGCTCCTGCCTTTCCAAAAGTTAGGTCCCATTGTGAGTATTTAAAAAAAAAAAAAAAAAGTCATATTTAGTCAAGCAATTATTTTTATTTTTTCTAAAGATTTGTTTACGAGGAGCGCGCTCAAAATAATACCAAAATGCACCTTCAAGCACCATAGTCAGTTTCAGGCTTTGTGCACTCTTGTTAGAATTCACGCTTGACGGGATGTGGTCCACATTATGTGCTGGAGAGACCACCTGGCAAGCAGCCGCCAGTGCCAGCACATGACAGAGCGAGCGAGGAAGTCTGAAGGATCCTAGTACCTGCCTCTGCCACTGCTAGTTATTGGTACCAAGGGGAAAATTATATCATTAACAAAAAGTAACCAAAAGGAAAATACTTATGAGGAACCTAAAAAGAAATATATTGGGCTTACATCAAGAAAATTCAAAAATTTTACTGAGAAATATAAATGAAAGTTTTTATACAGGAAAAATATATACTATTTCTAAGTGGAAAGACTGAATAGAGTAAAAATACCAATTCTTTCCTCTTTAATATTGTGATTTTTAATAAGGAATAAGTATTTGATCTCTGTCCAGTTCCTGGTACAGGGCTCTTAAAAGCCTTGAAATTTCCTAAGAGATAAGAGCAATAAAGCTGTCTTTTGTTAATCATAACAAGCCCCTTTCAACCATACCTGAGCTTATGCTGATGAGGTGACTTTTGGAAAGCCCCTAAGCATGGGGACTGGTTGCCAGGGGAACCATCCAGGTGATAAGAGGATTGGAACTTTCAACCCCACACCCAACCTCCAGGGAGGAAAGTGTGGGGCTGGAAGTGGAGTTAATCACTAATGGCCAATGATTTAATCGATTATGCCTATATAATGAAGGCTCCACAAAAACCTAAAATGATGGGGTTCAGAGAGCTTTTGAAGTTGGTGAACACATGGAGGTGCTGGGAGGGCGATGTGGAGGTTCTGTCCCCCGTTCTCCATACCTTGCCCTATGTATCTCATCTATCTGGCTGTTGCTAAGTTGTATCTTTTTATAATAAATGAATAATCTAGTAAGTAAACTATTTTCTTGAGTTCTGTGAGCTGCTTTAGCAAATTCATCAAATTTGAGTCATGGGAATTTCTGATTTATAGCCAGTCAGTCAGAAACACAAGTGACAATCTGGACTTGTGATTGGCATTTGAAGTGGGAGTGGGGGCGCAGTTTATGAGTCTGATGGTATCTCCAGGTACATAGTGTCAGAATTGAGTTAAGTCGTAAGACATCCAGCTGGCATTACAGAATTCCTCGTTAGCGTTGGGGAAACCCCTGCACATTTGGTAACCAGAATACAGCAGTATTGAGAGTAGAGGAATGTTTTTCTAAAACAAATATATGCATTTAGCAATTCTAATAAAAACTGCAATGAGATTGGTGAGTGTATTATTCAGGGTTCTCCAGAGAAATAGAACCAATAAGTAAATATAGAGATACACATTTTAAGGAGATTTATTATAGGCATTGGCTCACATGATTATGGAGGCCAAGAAATTCTGCAGCCTGACATCTGTAAACTCAAGATTCAGGAAAGCTCATGGTGTAATTCAGACTGAGTTTGAAGGCCTGAGAACCAGGAGAGCCTAGGGTATGAGTCCTAGTCTAAGTCTGAAGGCCCCAGAACCAGGAGCGCTGATGTCCAAAGGCGGATGAAGATGGCTGTCCCAGCTAAAGCAAAAAGAGCAAATTCGGCTTTCCTCTGCTTTTTTGTTCTACTGAGGCTCTCAGAGGGTCGGATGATGCCCACCCACACTGATGTGGTCAATCTGCTTTAGTCAGTCTATGCATTCAAATGCTAATCTCTTCTGCGAACACCTTCAGGAACACTCTTAGAAATAACGTTTTACCAGCTGTCTGGGCACCCTTTAGCTCTATGAAGTTTACACATAAAATTGGCCATTATTGTAGGGTTTATGAGAGAAGAATTTGACAAAACTATACAAAAGTTCATTCAGAAAAATAGCCGAGAAAATTTGAGAGTGAGAATTCTACTCCATCTAATACAAAATCTGTTAATGAAGTCATAACAATTAAAACTGTACGAGGTTGACAAAAGAAACGACAGACAAAATAATGGAATTGTTTAGACAGCCTTAAAACCAAGGCCAATGTAGGTATATTCTTAATAAATGGTATTGTGAAAATTAACTATTAAAAAAAAAGATTAAAATGCTATACTCACTGATAAAGATGATAACAACAATAAGGATGAAATCAACAAGAACAGTAATTTTGACTACATACATATTTAAAAATTTTACCGGTCAAAAGTCACTCCTCACTCCTGTGCCATAGCACCTAAAACTTTATTCTTTGTTTTAGAATAAGGCCTGGGTAACCCAGGACTCTTCTGTCAAAATGCAAAACCCTCAAGAGTCAGAGATGATATTCAGCAAGCATGCACCCCATGGCAGTTTACATTGTTAATATACTGAAGTACTTCTAATTCATAAATAGCAGCTGCCCTGAGTCCCCTCCAGTGCCTTCCCTTTACCACCTGGCAACCCCATCCCTCCTGTAAGATTCGTCCTGGCCACCCCAAGAGCCAGCAACTAGAGACGCGACACCTTACCAGAAAAAGCCACCACGCTGTGGAGCCTTCACCCGTGTTCGTTCTGATCTGTCAGTGTCTGTGCCAAGTCACTTGTTATATCTTTGGAGTATCGCCCCTACTAAAAAATATGACAAATTGAGCCATTACTAAGTTTTGGTTGATGTAGTAACTGCCATGTTGGACAGAAAATAAGGGCTCTGAGGGCACAGGTGAAAAGCCAGACACATTTTGATGGATACATGGAGAAAACACAAGGTCAGCCAGGAGGCTACTAGGAGTGACTTGAACATCCAAATGGCAACCAGCTATTTCCTGATTTGTAGAGGAAGCCTACAGAAAAGGAAAAGAGAGGAGAAAAGAATATTGAAGATTTCTGAGACTAGACTTCTTCAATTTTATCAATGGCTGACCAGGTAACTGGGTCATCTTTTTCTTGCCTACTCCAGCACTTCCTTTTGAGTAAATTAAAGTTGCACCAAGCCAGGAGGCCACGGTCCTCTTGAAAGGTGGAGTGAAACAGAAAAGCACCAAGTGTGGAGTCTGTCAGCCAACCCCGCCCCTCTAGTCTGTGCAGGGGAGGGAGCAGGACAGGTAGCAGGTACATGAGCATCAGGAACGCCAAATGATGCCCTGCTTTGCACAAGGCAGGCCTGCACCAAGAAAACTGTCCTACCCCTAAATGCCAGTTGCACTCCCACTGACAAACATTGAGGAGGAAGTTCAAAGCTATTTTGCTTTTACAAATCTTGATAGCTGAGGCTTGGCATTTCTTTTTTGTTGGAGTATGGGAGGAGAATTTCTTTAATACAAAATAATAGAGTTTGAAAAGTTTTTATTTATTTTTATTTTTGAGTCAAAGTACTTTTTTAAAAAACTTTCTTTGGTGTTAAAAGAAAAAGATTCTAATAATGACATTTTGTGCCAAGAGTCATTAGACCAAAGTATCTGCCTGCAGCAAAATTTTATGGCCAAGTTATGAACCTGCAAACAGAACCTTAACTATTGTGATAGGAGCTGACTGTAGTAATAAAAGTGAATTTGTTAAATAAAATATGTTTATAATTCACTGGGCTAGGAATCAGGTAGGTGGGAGGAAACCCCCAGTGAGTAGTTATGATTTTGCAGAATAGTAAAGAACAGTTCACTCTGTAGGCAGGTAGAGGAGTGCATGCCCTATTGTCATTATTACAGTGTACGATTTCATTTATTCATGGGGTGCCAGGAATGTGTGGCCCTTTTGAGCTGCTAAAACACAGTGGACAAAAGCAAGAAAATGAAATGAAATCCTGGCCTTAAAGAGATTGCAACTGAAATATGTGAGCAGGTCCAGTTTGGCTGATGACAAGAAACATTGGAAGAACATTAATGCAATAAGCTTTTGCAGATCCTGGTGAGTTTTAGCAATGATTTTGAAAGAAAAAAGGAAATACAGGATATAGATTCATTTGGAAGTTATTCTGGGCAGCCTAGGCAGTGTGAGAGAAAACAAGGCTAGCCAAAAGTAAGAATCTCATTGGGGCATAAAGACTACAACCAAACAAAGGAAGGAACAGGCTTAATATTGCAGAGGATAGAATTCAGAAATCTTTGACTATAGAAGAAAAATCTTGGCTAGTGCATAAAAGAAGAAAAGCTAGCTCCAGCTTTTCCCACAAATGAATGGCTTATATAATCACCTAAAAATGATATGAGGATCAAACACAGGTGAAAAGGCATAGAAAAGAGAATCAAAACTTAGGGAAGGTTGTACCTCCAAACAAGCCCAGATGTGTCTAATTTCAACACATTTAATATCAAAGCAGATTTAAAAAGAGAAAGAGTTACAGGCTGAATTTTGCCTCCCCCTCACCCCCCCCCCTCAAAATTCTAATCCCTAGTATCTCAGAATATGACTGTAGTTAGAGATAGGGACTTTAAAGAGGTGATTAAGTTAAAATGAGGCCATTAGATGGGCCTTGTTCTAATCAGATTGGTGTCCTTATAAGATGAGAAAATTTAGACACACAGAGACACCAGGGATGTGCAACACAGAAGGAAGACCATGAAGGACACAATGAGAAGGTGGCCATCAGCAACCAAGGAGGGAGGCCTCACCAGACCTGCGAACACCTTGATCTCAGCCTTCAAAATTGTGAGAAAATAAATGTCTATTGTTTAAGCTGACCAATCATTGGTATTTGTCATGGTAGCCCCATCAAACTAGTACATAGAAGAAGAGGAGGGAGGGAGGAAGAGGGGCAGGGGAGAGATAGTAAAAGAAAATTTTAAATACAAAAAGAAAAGAGAAAGAGATAGAGAGAAGAAGAAGAAGCTCATATGAATAGCAGAGCTTTAAAAAGACACAGAAATAGACTTCTATGACCTTAGAAATCATCATTTTACAGTAGAGAAAACTGAAGGCCAGAGAAAGCAAAATTGCTATGCAAAGTCATCATCAGTTGCTCATAACACTACCATTAGAACTCAGGTCTCCAGACAGTGCCTGAGCTCCCTCTTTTCATTCACTCTATGGCCTTTGCCCTAGTATGGCCTTGATGGGCACAGGGTTGAACAGCCACCCCACTCTGGGTATCCTCCACCCATTCTCCTGCTATGACCAGGGCAATCTTTCTAAAACTCAAATGTCATCTTGTAACTCTCACTCACAACCTCAATAGCCACCCTTTGTCCTCAAGGTCAAGTTCGAGCTCCTCCCCAGGCTTACTCTTCTACCTTAAAGTCATTATTTCAGATCCCCAAGCAGGGCTGTTCTCTCTCCCATCCATACTTCATGGTGCTTTCCTTCTGTATGGAGCATTCCTGACCCTCTCTCACCTCCTGCTCTTTGGATGGTAAGTTCCTAGAATTGCCATTTTTTTCAAGTCTTTAGATTGCCTTTAAAGATCACTTCTTCCAAGAGCCCTAATTCTGGACTAGCTGCCCTTTCTAAATTCTTCTGTACTTCTCCCCATTTTAGAGCTCATTATATTATGTTTTAATTAACACTCCAATGAGGTATAAGCTAGATAAGGCCCAAACCATCCTTAATAAATATAAGTTGAAGAATTATGTATTAAGTGTGTTTTAGAGAAGTTTTATTTGTACTGCCTCAGATTTTGGCAGATACGTGTTAATATTTGGCAGATACTAGTCTACTATATCCAAAATATAGGTGTTTAATAAATATTAGCTGAATAAATAAAAATGAAGTTAATACAATATGAATTATCGAGGTATAGGCAGAAGGCTGCATATTGTAGCTGCTTCACACTTCATTTGTTAATCTGACTCATTTTACCCATCCTTACACAAAGAAATGGTAAGGCCACAGAGCATCGGATGGGAGGATTCCTGGAGGTGGTTGAAAATCTTGAGGGAAATGTAGAAGAGCCTTTGGAAGGCTCTGGAACAGGTATTTCTAGGGTTGATCTAATTCTGGCTATGCTAGGGTCTGCCAACAGCATCCCCGGAAAGCCTAGGAGAAGGAAGAAGGGGGAGAGGTGGGCCTTTTATAAACAGTCTTTAAATCTAGCCAAAGCCCCGGACACTGAGAGGTTAGGTAACTTACTCAAGTTCATGAAGCTAGCCAGGTGGGGTGGTAGGGGCTGGGATTTGAATTCAGGAAGTGTGGCTCCAAGGTTCATGCTATTAACCACTATAGTACACAGTAACTAGGATGAGTCTCCTAAATTCTTCTGCTGGTAAGAAATGGTGGTCAAGAGTCCTAGACCCAGACTTCCTCACTGGAGCTGTTGAGTTCCTGCTCTGCCTTCTTGCACTTTAGACATGCTGGGGGAGTCCAGTAGGCCATTTCGGGAGGATTTCTCTCTCTGCAGGCCTGCATTCCTACCACAGGAATGTCACCAGCCAGAATAGGCAGGTGGCAAATTTAAGCAATTAGTGAAAATCAGAACTCACAGTCTTGAGAATAATTAATGTTGTCTTCTAATCTCTTTCCTCTGGGGGAAACTTTGCATACTGCTTAAAAGAAATGTCATCTATGCCTCACTGTTTCCAGAACCTGACTGTGAATGCAGCACTTTTCTTTCAGAGCTCTGCAAAAGCACGGTTTAAAGGATCTTTCTCTCAGTTACAGGCCAAATCCACACATTTTCCCACAGATATGACACTCCTAGGCTCCTATAATGGTAGAATTGCCAGGAATGGTCAGATATGTGGTTATAAGGTGACAGGGAACCTCCTGTCTCATTGTCCCATTGTTCCCCCATTGCCAGCTGGCACCTAAAGGACATTAATTTTGGCCCCACAAAATAATACAGCACAAAGATCTTAAAGAAATATAGAAGAGCTTCATGGGAATGGTATCATACGGCATGCAGTGAAGGATGAGAAGAATATTCACAGATAAAGAAGGACAGAGATTACAGACAGAAAAAACAGCAAGAACAAAGGAAAAGAGGTGAAAATACAGGGAACGGATGAGGAAGAGACAATTTGCTGTAGTATTGGGGTTTCTGGGGTGAGAGCAGGAGAAAATACTGCAAAGGGAGCCTGGAGCTATTTTGTGGTGAGCCTTTAAGATCAGCCAAAGAAATGGGTTTAATCTGGAAGGCATTAGAGAATCACTGAAAGTTTTTAAGGAGAGGCATGACATAGAGTGTTATTATCTTAGAACTGGAAGGAATCTTAGAGATGGTCCAAGTTCCTCATTTACTGTAAAGGGAACAGAGAGGAGAGGGGACTTGGTCAAGGTTCACCCAGAACTAGAAGCCAGGTCTCTTGACCTACATACAGTCCAGTACTCTCTGCACTGATTATCTCCTCTTTGCCAGTCCATTAATTATGTCTAATTATGTGGCACCTAAGCAGTATTAGCCATGATGGCTTTATACTTGTTTGTTTTTTATTTATCATACTCCCACCCCACTGCCACTTCATGAACAGAGCATGCTCACACAGTTAGGAAGCAGCTAGAGAACTATCTTGGTTTCTTAGCATGTCCCAGGCCCTGAGTTAAACACCTTACACACATTTTCTCATTTAACCCTCATAGCATCCCTATCATGGATTATTATCAGATAATAATTGATCAAGATCTCACAATCACAAAGAGGTGAGGCTAGCAAATTATGTAAACAACCTAAGTGTTCAACAACAGATGAATGTATGGAGAAAGAAAATGTGATATATACATACATAATGGAATATTATTCAGCCTTTAAAAAGGAGATCCTGCAAATTATGACAACATAGATGAAACCAGAACACATAATGCTAAGTGAAATAAGCCAGACAGAAAAAGACAAATTCTGCATGACCTCACTTACAGGTGGAATTTTAAAAAGTCAAACTCACAGAAGCAGAAAGTAGAATGGTGATTGCCATGGGCTGGAGTGTGGGAGATATGGAGAGATACTGGTCGAAAGGCACAAAGTTTCATTTACGCCTGATAAATAAGTTTTGGACATCAGCATGGTGACTATAGTTCATAATACTGTATTGAATATTTGAAATTTGCTAAGAGTAAATCTCAAGTGATCTCACCACACACACACAAAAAGGTAATTACATGAGGTGATGAATAATTAGCTTGATAGTGGTAATCATTTCACAGTGCATATGTATATCAAAACATCATGTTGTATATGTATATACAATTTTTATTTGTCAATTATACCTCAATAAAGCCAGGATGGATAGATGAGTAGGTAGGTAGGTGGGTAGATAGATAGGTAGATGAATGATAGGTAGGTAGGTAGGTAGATAGATAGATAGATAGATAGATAGATAGATAGATAGATATTGAGAATAAAAGAGGTGAGGATAGGATTCCATCTTGTTTTCCTTTCTCCCAAGATCAAATTCCTTCCACTATGCCAAATGCATGTTTCACTTCAGCATGTGGTAATGCCCAGAGTCCCTTGAAAATCCCTGAAATAAAAATAGGTAGACATAACTTGTCTCACAACTGAATACCCGTCATCTCCATCTGGACACTGCTTTTACCACAGTGGCCATGGCAGGGTGTTGACACCACACCTGGTTGGCTCACACCCACTTACTTACAACATCTCCGTGGGCATCGCCTTGGTGATGTGGATCCTAAATCTGATAAATATAAGCAGCACAGCTCCTATGTGCTGGCCAGATATAATTTGCCTCTCTTACTTGCAGGTCTAGAGAAATTTCATCTTACATGCACTATAACTTGAGGGAAATCAACCATACATGCTGGGTCAAACAAGAAAATTTGATAAAGGGAGGAAAGGAAGCAGAGGAAAAGAGAGAGAATGAGATTTCTCTGCACCATGCTACTCAATGGTCATAGATCCTAATGTGGGGCTGAGGGAGGAGGTAGAAAATTGCCATACTTCAAGCAGTCTCAGTCCTGGGGCGCTTTTCATAGTAACAGCATATCACCACATGGAGTTAATTCTAGCATTTAAAAATATCTTTTTCATACACTATAACCCTTCAATTCAAGCCAACTTCAACTGATGCTGAACAGAAGAAAGCAGTAGGCTGTTTCAATGCTGGGAGGAAAACTGGCGTGTTTTATACATCTCCAATGGAGTACTTTCCTGAAGAATTTTCAAGGGTAATTTGCACTGGATGACACATTTTCTTTGCATTATGCCTTTAAAACCTAACCTCCAGTAAGATGTAAGTCCACTCTATGTTCAAATTATTAAGGAGAACTCTTTCTGCTTCTTTCATCCCTCCATATACTCTCTCACTTTTTGCCCTCAAATCCAAAGCTACAAGGTGTGTGTGGTGGTAGGAAAGTGGGGATTGATGAAAGGCCTGGACAGGGTTCTGGATAAACTGATTTTTTAATGAATCAACAACTAATCTAGTACCATTCTTCATTCATTCTACCAGCATCTTTTGAGTGCCTACTTATTGGCCAGATTCTGTGCTAGAGACTAGGTGCAGAGTTGTGACTTACTTAGCAACTTGATAAATTTTTATAGAAGGAAGTACAAAATACCTCGTTTTCTCTATCTCATACAATGGGTAGCACAAGCTATATTAGCATTTCTTCACGATGCTTTCATCATACAATTACATTCACTTTAATCTTAGGTATATTAAACCACTGGAAATATTACTCCAATGGTTTTACTTCAATAGCTTTAGAAAAAGGAACAAATCTCTGCATTCTTCACATTCTTCACTTGTTATGAACTAAATGTTTGTATCCCCCACCAAAAAAAAATTGTATGTTTAAATCCTGACCCCCAGCCCTCTCTCCTGTTTTACCATCTTGTTTTTTAACTTTTGTCCCATAGGAAACACTAGGCACAGTATTCTCCAAGTCAAAAAGCATTGATGGCTTGTCTTTTTCTACCAAGATCATTGTATGAACTCCTCTGTCTAGGCCTCCATACCATACACAGCCTCCCTTGCTTGCCTTCTGGCTGACAGCTCTCCTGCCTTTAGACTTGCACAGTTCCTGCTTTCTGAGCATTCTCACATTCCTATTTTTTCCATCTCCATACCTTTGCTTGCTGTTTCCTCCTCCTGGAGTGTCCTCCTGCCAGCATTCACCACAATCCTATACTCACTGTCAAGGCTTGTCTCTATAGCCATGAACTTGTCCCTGGTCTCACCAACTATATATGACTTCTCCCTCTTGTGAATTTCATTTTAACATCCCTTTTAGAATTTATCTGACTCTACCTTCCATTTAGTTATGTTTATAGTGTCTTAGGCTTCCTGCTAGACTGAGTTTTTCAAAAAAATGAGGGTGCAGTTCAGTTACTTTTGCCACCTCAAAATGACACCACACAATGCTCTGCCCTTAGTAGGCAATTAAAAGAGTTCTTGAATGAGGTTCTACTTTTCTGAGTCATTTGAAAGCAATCTCCAACCATATCTTTCCTTCTTGTCTATTTGGAAGCATTGGTCACTCACTATGAACATAATAAATGTGTTCAGTTGTATGCTAGACAATCTAGACCAGAAAATGCCAAAGTTAAAAGTAAGAATATTTCACTTAAATATCCAGATTCCCATATTACCCTGGAATACTAAAAAATCTGAAAACACTGGACATTCCCTCATAGTGACAATCAGAAAGGGTAAATTTGCAGTTGTCCTCTTTGATGGAGCATACCTACTACAGCCTCCACTGTCCATTGGGCCTGCCTCTTTTACTTAAGTCACCAACGGGGCTCTCCAGGCATTTGAATTTGCAAGCCTGGTCTAAATCACATTTGGTCTTTGCCATTTCCAAAAATCTAGTATTGGATGTTGCTCAGAACAAAAACTCTACACTTAAAGCCTTTTGAGTCAGTTTTTAAAAATATACTCTTCTGAATATTAACACTGAGAATCCTGAATGATTTCCTGATGTACTTCTTTCTGAAAAAGTGTCTCCAAGTACCTTAGAAATTGTAAATTGACAGCACACAAAGGCAGCATGAAAGTCACTTCAATGAATATAAAAATAAAACAAAATTGTAACGTGAAAATGTCAAACCCTCATTAAAATACTAGAAATGTCATTTAATAAAAGAGGCCTGGAGATTGACACTGTTAAACTGAGATACTGAGGACCTTTATACACATATTTTAATACATAATCAAAAGAAAAAACTGAACTGAGAACTGTAAGGAAAAATTTTTTCTATATGTACCCCAAAATGTAGTAAATAATGAGCAGAGATATGTTTTTACTCTTTGAATACAACATCGGGTCCCTAGAGCCATGCTACAAGTCAACAATGTGTATTGTATTGAGAAAAAAAACTCACTTTATTAAGCATCAAGAGCAAAATCCTCCACAAATGTCTTCTCTAATAGAAATCACCTTCACGGCTAATTTGGAATTTGGAGCAACAGCCTTTTATTAAACTATTTACAAACAGCATTTTATACGTCAGAATATATAATCATAAATCAAGCCAAGGTTATTGCATTACCCTCAAATAGACTCAGTTAGAGAACCTCAATGGAGATTTTTAAAATGCCCTTCCTTCCAATTTTACCCATAATACCTTCCACTGCAACTTAATTTCGATAGAGTCTCTCATAAAATTTCTATCTTTACTAAGTCAAATAACACTATTACAAAATTTAAATGAAAACCAAAACATGGTGAGGGGAAAAAAATTAACAGGGATAGTCAAGGGACTCCAGCACATCTTCAAGTCAAAATAGAAGATATATGAAAAGTCAATAAACACATGAGATGGAAAAGCAGGTTCCCATGTCTAAGTTGCATAGCAAGTAAATTTTTACCAGTCGTGGCCTACTGGTATGAATAAACAGAACAGAGATTTGGAAGAAGTTATCTATAACATGACGGAGTAGCAGGCAGGCATATAAGACAAAATGGGCATTATAATTGAAGTCTGCAATAATCTTTGAGTGCATTTCTAACCAGGTGATATAATTTCATGAACAAGAGCACTGGCTTTAGAGTTGGATTTTCTGGTGACGGAGGGCAAGCTACTCTCTATCCCTCTGTGTTCTTACCAGTAAACTAAAAATAACAGTGCCTATATCACATGGCTGTTGTAGAGTTAAAGGAGTATTGCTTGCAGTATACTTAGGAGGATAGTGATTACACTGTCATCCTTCAGGTTGGCATCAAGGAAGATTGATATGTTGAAAAGTCAACATGGGTATTAAACTTTAGAACAAGTACACTCAATCTATTGACTTATTCCATTTGAAATAAGAAACTCGTATTGAACTGAGTCATAAAACAAAAATTTAACATTTTTGAGAAAGGAAATAAAAAATGGTCTTTAAAAAAAACAAACAAACTAGGTAAACCAACCTAAAACTTTTGGACCAGAATAAAATCAGAAACATCAAAGTGTGTTCCAAACTGAAAGTAGAACAATTATTTAATTGGGTTCAGTCCCTGGGAGAGAAATGATGAGAAAGAGGTAAATAATTATGTATACAAAGTCAAATGCTTACTTTGTTATTAATGGCAAACTGTGAGTTCAGTTTTGTTCAACTTTCTACAATTTCTAAGTGTTGTCCTCAGCCTCCATGATCTGGCTTTTCCATTTAGCCTTTGCCAGAGCCATTCTTATTTAGGGGTATTTTCAATTTTTGCTCACAGTGGATTTGGTGGCGGTGGATTGTTGGTACCAGCCTTCGGAGGAACTGGGTCATGACTTGAAGGCCAAAGCAGTTCTCAGAAACCACTTAATAGGCCTGATGTGGAGATGAAGACATCAAGCCAGACTTGTCAACAGATATTAGTGGTTTCTGATAACAAGAAACAATAAGACCAACCAAATCTAACACCTACACAGACAGCAAAGATCAGAACCAGGTATGAGTGAGAAGTCAGGCAAACTGATAAGAACCACAAAGGAAGCAAAACAAGTACCAAAAGATCAGGGCAATCAGTTGAAAATTGGACTATCTAGAATAAAACTGGCCCACAGTGGGAGGTCAATAAATGAATGAATAAATTAATGACTGTGAATAAATGAATTTTAAAAAGGATCATGGAACTGCATAGGAGAGACACAGTATTAAAAAGGGCTTTCTTTTGTACTGCCATAAAGAATTAACTCCAGTTAGAATAACAAAATCTCTCCAAGATATCTTGAGAGCATCTATTCCCAGTAATACTAATAGAATTTACATACAGAAGTGGGCTTTAATGAATAGGTATGTCATTTTAAAACCTCAAATTTCTATTCAAAGTCCTGCGCAGAAATTGAAAAAGACTTCCACCCTAAGTGGGGTTATTTTTATCTCATTTCCCAAAAGCAAGTAAACTTTTAGTATAGCCATTTGCTTTGAAGTATATGCTTTAAGTGCTACCATATATCCTACAATTCCATTCAGGAAGCAGGTACCCTATCAGCTACCATGGCCAGTTTTCAGTGAAATGATTAAGTAATCAAATGGCCCATTAAAGTATAACATGGTGTCCCTTTATCTGCCTTATGTTCCTTTAGAGTTATTCATAAAGTTCTTTACATCTCAGTTATCAGGATAAATCTGTATGTTAACTTTCCCCCCTGGCAAATCAAAAGCTTGAAGTACAAGTCTGAGGAGCTCTCAGTACCCAAAAGATAAAATAAAGTCTGGCTGGTGTAAATGCTATGAAGATAATGTGTAGTTAGAAAACTGAAAAGAGGAAAGAATGTTCTTCACTTTGATTTGAGTGGATATTAAAGTTTCTTTTGCAGTGGATAGAGGAACTTGACTGGTTTGCAAAATCTTAGCACAAACTTATTTTTTCTAACAAAAGCCTCATTTTGAGAATATTACCTTTAAAAAAGGATCATGAAACAGCAAGCAGTAGGACAGGTATAAGGTGGGGGAGGAGGGTAAGACCTTGATAACAGACCTTTGCCTCTACCTGAGAGCTGTAGCAAGGAGCCTCCTTAAAGACTGGAGCGGGTAATTCAATGTGGCTAGCTAGAGAAATGCCAATTCCTTTCTTCAGTAAAGAGTAAAGAGGGAAAGAAACAAATTGTTACTTATAACCTACTTCTCCTAAATTTAAACAGCTTCTTTCCTTCTTTGAGTGCCCTTTTATTCACGGGTCTCTAAGCAGGCCTTTGTAACGCCACCTTTGACCACAGTTCCAGCTAGGTCTCACAGGAATTGTCCTACACTGCTATGCTGTTTGTTATTCTCCAGGGTTGAAATTCTCTGGGGTCTACCTTGTTCCATTCCCAGCCTTGTTTAGGACAAAGCAGGGGGAGGAGAAAAAGGAAAAACAAGGGTAATAATTTTTTACAGATTTAAGTTGAGCTTTACTGAGAAAAGAACCAAGGCCATGTATAAAAGAAATAGTGCCATTCCTCCATATCTCAGTCTCTGTCAATATTCCTTACCAAGGGTTTTCTTAGAATGGTAAGCAGTTCTCCAAGCACACCGTTCTTGGTGGATAGATGATGCTCCAAGATCTCCCCTTGGAACTGAGGACCCAATTTTCACAGCTTCTGTGAATATGGGCTGCTGATAGCTCCTTTGCAACTGTCTTCGGTCACAGGGGGCTACCCAGGGAGCAGCCCACAGCCAGTGATTGGTCGGTGCTGGGATACAAAGGTCACCTCAGCTCCAGCGTGCCCCATTGGATCAACCGAGCCTCAGGTGCAATGCTAATCTACCAATCCTTACTTTTTCACTTCCCTACAGGAAGTATATAAATCTCTGCCTCAGAGTCTGTTTCCAGAGAGCCCAATCTAAGACAGGGGACACCATGTTTGGGAACACCTGTCACATATGTGCTACTTCTATCAGCCATTGACCAGATAGTAGTGATGTCAAGAGATGATTAGCTTAAAGGAATACTTGTAAGCAGCAGACTTACATTTGGAAAAAAATGAAGTTGGTACTTTTCTCATGGACAAGAACAGATGACTAAAAAGGAAGCTATCAAAACAAGGGCAAAGTTGCTACCTAGAAATAGTTTATGATTTCTCCTATTGCTATGTAATTGGAAAGTTCCCTCATTAAATATAGAATAACATATAGTCCCTCATTGAAACCAAACAATTTCAGTAATGTTATAACCCTCAAAAACTCAGCATGAATAGTTTATGTAAAGTAGTAGATAGCTGGGATTTAACGACAGTCTTGGGGCTTGGTAAAACTGTGTGGTGTTATTTGGATGATTGTGTCCAGGAATAATTGTTTCATTCATATTGAATACAAGAGAGGCTTTAGGAATTAAATAATTTATATTGAATTAAGTTAAATAATCTAGCCAACAAATCTAATGAATCATGAACTGCATTCTGATTGGTGGAGAAGAGACATTAGCCCCCAGAGAGTAGCTGCTTTCTCTACATAACCATCCAGGCATGCTACAGATGAATTTGCAAGTTGGCCAATATAGTTGCAAAAGATGAACTCAGTGTACAAGATAGAGACTGAATTCCCCAGAGTCTGAGCTGACCAGTGCAGAATTGGTGGTGAATACTAAAAAATTATTATAGAAACGATTTAAAGTTAACCCTCAAATTTATGAAATCAATGCAAGTTATGCAGCCTGAGAAATTAACCGTGCTGATTATTGTAAGATTGCTAATTACTGTTAGGGAGAAGTGTGCCTTTAAAGCAATAGACTTAAAGTAGGAATGTTAGATTGTTTTTTGTCAAAATATTGAGCATCTATAAAAATAAAAGGAATAGTCAAGAATAAGATTAGGAAGATTTCTATGAGACACACATATGTAAAATAACCTTCAATTTGTTGTAGCCATATTAAATAGTAAATATAGGGTTAGAATATTATTTATCTCTTGGAATTGTGAAGAATATCATATAAAAGCTAAAGAATGAATGAAAAAGATGACTAGGTATTTGACATGTTTTCAATAAAGACCATCTTAAGAGTTTACATGAGCCCAGGTGGGGATATCATTATGTTATAAATTGGAGTTTGCAAGAATTGTCCTCCTGAAGCTTTTTATTTCTCCGTTTCAGAAGCTGTTTTCTTCTAGGAAAATAATCACAGCATTAAAAATCCTGCTGGGTCTGTGGCTATGAAGACCAGGAAGATGACTTCCTTGGCACCAATAACTAGAACCCATAGAGAAGTGCTTTCCCTTCTATTCCATTTTATTTTTTCTGGAGAATTAAAATTATGATTAAAACAATGAAACATAAGATTTGCTAATCACTATGTTTGTTAAAGGAATACATAACTTAAACAAAGTTTTAAGGCACAAAAAGACCTGTGGGTCTTTCTCTCTAATCTTTAATAGTAGCATCATTAGAG
This sequence comes from Pteropus alecto, assembly GCF_000325575.1. Lineage (NCBI taxonomy): Eukaryota > Metazoa > Chordata > Mammalia > Chiroptera > Pteropodidae > Pteropus > Pteropus alecto. The sequence continues at coordinate 3,188,090 of NW_006431912.1, forward strand.
TTTGTAATACTGATCTTTTCCTCCGTGGTAGAACATAACTTTCCAAGTTTTTTTAGTTTCAAAAGCTTTTCCCAGGCATTCTCACAATCTAGACTTTATTTAGGCTTGTCAGTCATCTTTTTTTAACTGATGGTTTGGGGTTTTTTCCTCTTTTTTTAAACAGAAGCCATTTTCTTACCTCTCTACCACTTGGTAGAAAGGAATGACTATAATCATCTTTCCAAATATCTGGCCCAAAATCCCCGATATTTCATTTTTAAGAGTATCTACACCCATTTTCCACACATATTTTTTTCATCCCATAGAGTGGATACACTTATCAAAACTTGGATATGACAGATACATTGCCACAGGGGAATAAAACAGGATGTTTCTGAAAATCATACTTAAGAAATCAGAAAAGCAATTAATATTTACTTAGAAATGCATTTTAATAAGTATTAGTAATATTCTAAATTAAAATACTGCATAGTACAGAATCAGAACGTGTTATAATTACCAGTATCATGTGGGCAAAGAGAAAAAACTTCATCTGATGGGAATGCAGAAAGAAAAAATATCCAGTGATAGTTGCTTCGAACAGCTCTTTCTCCTTGTTTTTTTTTTTTCACATATTCTGGCATTGTTCTAAACAACCTTAGAAGAGGTGATGACTTTGCAATTTGACACTAATAATAATAGTGCAGTGGTTACCACAACCAAAAGGCAGTGCCTGCATTCAGATGGAACCCTGCCATTCACCAGCTCTGTAACTTTGGGCAAGTATCCTCAAGTCATTTCAATCAGATGCCTCCATGACTTGTCTTATTTAATTATTGCTGTTCTTCTTTCTCTCTCTCTTCACTAAAATGTAAGCTCCTTGAGGTCAAAAATTATGACTTTTCTGTTCCCAGTTCTCTCGCAAACACCTATAATGCACATAATAGTCACGAAAGTATTTGATGAAGGAATAAGAAAGTAAATAAACTTCTTTAAGCCTCAGTATCTTCATCTATGAAAAGGAGAATAATGATACCACCTACCTTGGAAAGATAAGGTAGAGCACACAAATGAGAAAGCTTACAGAGTAAAGCATAGTACCTATTATTAGATAAATATAAAACATTACCTTTCCTATCTTTCCAAGTTAGTCTCAGGGTATGTTTAGAATGGCGATCCTGGGCCACACCAGATTCCTCTTATAACAAATATTTTATAATGCTCTCTGTACTATCTTGAAGTGAAATTCATAGATATATAATATACTTATCTATATAACTTAAAATACATATGCCATTATAAACAGAAAAAATTTAAGGTAATTTAGGAATAAAATGTGTTTAAATATTTAAACGTTCAAGTTTGACTAAAAGACCAAGAAGCCCACAAATTTCCAAAATGCCCCTTAGTGGGAGGACCACATCCAGTGAGAGCTACTGGTTTATCCTTTGCTGGTGAAATGTCATAAAAGTAAAAGCTGAACAAGCTGCAAGAAAGAACATGATGACCAAGAAGCTACACCAGAAACAAATACAGTCCAATGGGAAGGTGTTCACTCCAGGACCTTGCGGCAGAGAAAGATATTCCGCAGCCAGCAAGCAGGAGGAGAGCTCATGAGTTTCCACAAGCTGCCTGGGACATTTACAAAACAACCTATCTTCAAACCTAATGCTGCAAAATGCAACTGTGTGCTCACCGACTCACAAAATGTTAGAGACATAAGGAAACTTGCAGATCATTTGGTTCAACCTCTTTGTTTTATCAACGAGAAAACAGAGCCCCCAATAAGGATAAGTGAGAAGCCCAAGTCTTTCCGTTAACTAGATCTCATCTTAGCAGTATATTTAATGATGATTCCACCTAAATCGGGGATACTGTCTTGGTTCATTAGGGCTACTATAACAGAATACATAAACAGGGTGGCTTATAAACAACAAAAATTTGTTTCTCACAGTTCTGGAGGCTGGAGGTCCAAGATCAGGATGCAAGCATGGTCAGGATCTAGAGACAGCCCTCTTCTTCCAGGATTCTGGATACTTTCACTGTTGCATCTTTGCCGTAAACACCTTTGCCGTAAACATCTTTGCCACAAATATCTTTGCTGCAAACATCTTTGCTGCAAGCATTTTTTGCCACAAACATTTTCACTGCATAACTAATTGGCCATAAGGCCATTTTGCCATAAAAAAGATAAAGCAACTGGTTGACAGTTTGGGGTTTTGTTTTTTTGGTTGGTTTCATTTCTCCATTGACAAATAAACCACCTTCAGCAGACTTAATGTAGTTAAGCTAATTATCAGTTCGGTTTCATTTCTCCATGATGACATTCTCAGTCACCCCCATTTTTATATTATATGTTAATCTTAGCTAGCCCTCATAATGGTCTGTGTAGGGAGAAGTAGACAGGGTAGTCTTTAAGTAGTTAGCATTTCTTTCAGATGACGATGTTTTGCCCCAATAGTTGGTTTCTTATTTTGAAACACTATATCGAGAAGAGACAGAGGCAGAGGGCACAGAGTTCCACCCACATTTTCCACAGAACAAAGACAAATGCTTAGGTACAATCAACAAAATAAAAGCAGTTATTTGCAAAGTATTGTCATGAATCTACACACATTTTAAATGTATTCAAATACTTTGTATTTCACAATAACATCTTTTTAATTGTTATTCATTTTTAATGTCCCTCTCCTATTTGTTGTGATTTTATCTTTGTTATAGAAAAATTGCCTTATGGCCAAAGAGTTATGTGACTAGAACGTTTGTGGCAAAGATGCTAAAGGCGAAAACACCAGACACGCTCTCCTAGATCGCAGATGGCTGTCTTCTAGTTGTATATTCACATGGCAGAAGGGCAGGGGCACTTTGTGGTGCTCTTTTAAGAGCACCAATCCCTTCGCAACCTAATCACTTCCATGAAGCTCACCTCCTAATACCATCACCTTGGGATTAGGATTTCAACATATGAATTTTAGAGGGACATAAACATTCTAGTCCACAACACTGTATTTTATCTGCACATAATTATTGAAGTTTTGTATGTTTGTGTTTTGAAACAGTTTATTCTTATCTAAAAAATTATACTTTCACATCAATGAAGCACACCAAAAGCAGAATCGTTCTTGAAGTCTCGATCTGCTAATAAATAAGAATATTTCAAATATGTTAAGTAAGTTAATTATATGGAGAAATTCCATTAAACAAAATGCAGGGAGAGTCTACTAAAACAGAAGAATCTGTTAACTATAGACAGTACAATACTCTTTGTTAAGCAGAATATAAACTTCTGTGGAAAAAATACTTCTTCCTCCTACATACCTTCCCCCAACCTCCCACATCCTTTTGTATGCTTTAGTAGATATACTTTAATCTTATAAAATAATATGTTGTAATTGATCAATAAATCCTTAACAACATTATAAAACTACCATTTATTTACTGCTTAACATGTGTTAGGCATGTTGCTATATGCCTTTTATATACTACTGGTTTCCTATCCTGGCTATACATTAGAATCACCTGGGAACTTGTCTTTAAAAAAAAGTCAGTGCCCTCATATGCATTTGAGAATTGAGAAACAATAATATACACTATCTCATTAGAGGTAGAAAGGGAGGTACTATCATTATACTCACTTTTCAGATGAGAACACTAAGATACAGAGTCTAGCTAACTTGCCAAAGGTAACACGTTAAGTGGCTGAGTTGCAGTCTTCATTCCAAGAGGCCAGATTGGATACTGGTATTTGTTTAATAGGTACTGCTATTTGCCATCATAATGATAAATGAATGAAGATAGAGCCTAAATTAAATAGCCAATTTTTCAATTAAGTCTATGTATTTAAGATATTAAGAATTAGTTCCCAGTCAAAAACCAGTCTTCAAACCAATGCTTTAAAAACAATTTGCATTTCCATTTCTCCTCCTCCAAATAGCATTGCAGAGCAAATGTATATCTTAACACAGACTTTTTTATCATTTAATTTTTCAAATTAAGGTACAATTCACATAACATAAAATTCATCATTTCAACCATTCTGAAGTGTAAAATTCAGTGGCTTTTAGTACATTCATAATATTGGGCAGCCATTACCACTATCTAATTGCAGAACATTTTCATCAGCTCGGAAAGAAAACCAATTAAGCAATCTCTCTATTCTCCTCCCTCCGTCAGCCCCTGGCAACTAATAATCTGCTTTATGTCTCCATGGATTTGCCAATTCTGGACATTTCTTTCATATGAATAAAATCATACAACATGTGGCCTTTTGTGTCCGGCTTCTTTTACTTAGCATAATGTCTTCAAGGTTCACCTATGATGTAGCAGGTATCAGTACTGCATTCCTTTTTATGGCTGAATAATTTTGTGCAGTATGTACATATATATATACATTTTGTTTATCCATTTTCAGTTGCTGGACATTGGGTTGTTTCCATTTGGGGGCTATTATGAATAATGCTGCTATGAATATTGGTGTACAAGTTTTTGTTTGAATAATATGATGTTTTTAAAATAACTTTTCTAATCCATACTTCAATATTTATTCCAACCAGGCCTGGCATTCCTTGGAACTATTTTATCAAGTTATTGAATTCTATTTATAAACTTACCTTTAACATTCTAAGTTAAACCAGTGTCTGTTTTACAAAATAAAATATTTGAGCCAAAACAGTTTCTTTTCAAATAATCCTATTTCCATTTAGAGAGAAAAACTACATTTAATTTGGGACTTTTACTCTTAGTTTCTTTCACAACCACCCATCTACTTCCCTTCAGCTGTTGATTCTGTGTGTCCTTGAATGGGTCACTTCCTCCCTTTGTTCATTCATTTACTGAATCAATAACCATTGACCACATTTGAGATTCAGGAACGAGGCTCAATGTGAATATAGCATGTACAACACAGACACAGATCCTGCACTCACAGAATTTATACTCTAGTAGGAGACAGATACTGAAGACTTAATTATACACATAGCAATTTAGTTTTAACACCAGTAAGTGTTATGAAGAAAAGTTGACGATGCTATGAAAGTGAATAATAGATGTAATTTCCCTATGCCTCAATTTCCTTACCTCAATATTACAAAGAAACAAAATGAGATTTTTAGGAATGTTAAATAGAGTAACTTCACTGACAAGCCTACCGCAATTATGGGTCACTGCCACTGTAGTGATATTGCCTCCAAAAACTCAAAGCCTGAAAACTCACTGCAAAAATTCATGGTTTGGAGTATTAAAAGCACTTCTTAAAAGATTTTTTAAAAGCATTTCTTAAAAGATATCTACTAAAATTGAGAAAACGTCTTTAGATATTTGCTCTTAGAGGATTTAATCTTAAGGATAGCTAAGTGAGAACAGTGTAATGAAAGGGCACTTTCCTATAGTGACCCACACAATCAGAAATGAATGCATGTGTGTAAGTCACATAATTTTTAATTGACAAAATAATTGTGTATAAACCCTGTAAAGTACCTAAAAATTCAAACTTTAATAGCACTATAAAAATATTGTAAAATCAATTTATTTGCTTTAGCTCTAAAAAACTAGTCTTTAAGAACTTTTTATCAAATTAATAAAATATTGTAATTTAAGATGTTGAATTAGATTGTTTCCAAGAACAAGAGCATTATCCCTAGAGAGTACACCTCAGTTCTGACTCTAAGTTTGCATCTCAGCTTTAATGTCATTGGTTTTTTTAAGATAATATATTTTCACGGACCCTGATAGACCCGAATATTATCCTGACTTTGACCACATTATTGGAAATTTTGGGTTAGCTCTGAGGTTCATATATGCCCAAATTTTAAGGAATGTCGAGTTTCCTGGTGGACCTAAGTCACATATTGCACATCAGTCCCTCAGGAAACAGCCACACCACTAGGGCAGATACTTGACGATTCCTAACCCCCAATGTTCACGCTCCAAGGATAGCTGGAGACTCATAGCATGAGCAACACTACCTGTGAATCAGTTCAAAAATGCAATTTCATTTCTATCCTAAAACTATGCAACTTTTTAAAAACTCTGTCACTTCTCAGGTTCAGGACATTTCTGCAATGGGAAATGACTGGCACTCCCAAGTACTATCAGCTTCTAGATTAAATTGATAAGATCATACTTTCAGAAACAAATGTACTGTACTCTATTTTTTCCTTTTAGTTTTAAATTCAATTTGTCTAAGTGCATGGCTCATCAGTAAGGATATGCATGGAATTCCAAAAGCTTTGGTCTCTTAGAGCCCTTTAAAAAATAGGTCTCCCTAACCTGATCCTGTGGCCACACTGAGGAACATAAGTATCTACGCTTGGCTTCTGTTTCCATACAACCCATAAACTGTCAGTGGTTAACTCATGAACCTGAAGAATATTGAAAGTTTGGTCACTTCTTTGTTCATGTCATGCAGCAAACTTGAACATTCCCCACTCACACCCTCCTGATTTTCCTCATGAAGATGCTCTGAAAAACTATCTTCTCTTTAGTCTTGAATAAACTGGTCAATTTTTTCCCCTATTTACTACATGTCCCATGATCCATGGCAAGTGAACTCAGTTCTTTTAAGTTTAGACTCAAGTTTTAAAAATGTCTTATTTAAGCACTCACAATTACTGTGTGCTAATTAATGTGGTGATTTTCCCCTAAAAACACAGTCCCTCTGGTATCTGGGACTTCCCCATTATTGTTACACTAATGTCAGTTTGGAGTCAAACAGAAATAAAATTGGATTTCAGCTTTTCCATTTATTAACTGGGTTATCTTGGGAAAATAATTTTTATCTGTATAAGACTTAGTTTTCTCACCTTAAAAAGGAATTGTAGTTTCTACTTCATTGGGTTATTGGGAAGATTAACTTAATTGTTTATGCTTAATAAATGTTTGTTGCAAACTTTTATCGTTAACTCCTTAAGCTGTTACCAACTAATGCTTTTTAAAGGTTTATTAATTGTTGGTTATATAGGTGCCTGGGGTTGAAAGGAAAGCATTGTGGTTGTGGATATTGTCATTTATTGGTTTTCAAGCATCCACTCTCCCTTCCTAACACCACCTGGATTCCCTTTTGTAGAACTGCCTCTTGGAATTGTGTGGGATGTTGGTGGGTTGATAAGTCCAAGTGCTCAACTCCCGCTCAAAATCTGGACAGGCCAGAGCTTGGCTCTCCCTGGTCCAGGCAGAGGATGGTCTGGTGACAAAAATCACCATGACTAAGCATGCTCTACTGGAGGACTTGAATTCTGAGTATTGGTGAAAGAGATGGTTAAACTTACCTATTTTGTATGATAATGAAATTTCTCCTGATGCAACTAAAACTATAGACTTCCTATTTATATCCCAGGACACAGTGTTGGATCCACACCACCAAAAAAAAAAAAAAAAAAAAGAATTATTATGATTAGGACTGCCTTCAGCTATCTCTGAAACAATCATTGTGGTTAGAGAGATGGGATTGATTTTGACTAATCAGGGCCTTCACTGAAGCTAGGGGCAGAGTACATGTCACTCAAGTCAAAACTATTTTTGCGAAGGGATAGAATAATTGTTAGGAAATTCCCACAGCGTCTACTATGGCCCATCTTTCGCTGTCCAACATTCATGAAGACTGTCCTTTCCATACAAACACTTTTTAGAGTGCTCATGAAACTCAAACACTATCATTCTTTTCCCAAAAGAAGACGATCCACAATCTTATCCACTTAATACCTTAAGTTCCCAGGTTACACATCTCGAAATGATGTGCCACCCATTCTGTCAGTCCAGATGTGACTCCGAAGGGGTCACAGACTTTGGGCGGAACAATGAGTTGTCTATCCTCAACGCATGCAATGTCCAATGTGTAAAGTGGTGGAGAAGGAGAATAACAATAAGAACTCACATTCTGTGGGTGAAGAGAGAGACTGAGAAACAATACAAGTGGTCACCAGCTCCTAGCACAGGTCAAATCCTGCACTGACAATCTGCTTGGTCAATGAAGAGAGTGCCAAAGTCACCTAATCTTGACACTCCTGGATCTACCATCCAAAAAGAGCTCCCTTGACCCTCATCTCCTATGACCACAGCAAAAATAAACATAAGGAAGAATATTTATTTTGAAAGAGGTACAATTTTAGCAGCTTATTTCTTATTGGTTCTATTTCTGGGGCCTGTGGAAGACCTAAAAGCAGTCACTAGCTGTTGTTAGCCAGGTTTGTGATTTCTTTGGCAATTGGCTCTCTTAAAAACTTAGTAAGCTTCTGTCTCTTTGTCCTCAGTTATTTCTGTGGATCTGCAGCCAAAACCAGAGGTCCTACTTTAGGTCTTGGATGCCTGTCTCCTGATACCAACCTTCTGCATTCTGCCAGTTGCCCAAGACCAGATTGTAAAGGCATCAACCACCGTAGAACCATAATGACATTTAAAGAATCCTAAATAATACAGACAATAGAAGTCAAAAGGCCAAGGCCACACTTTGACCATTTTACCTATGTCAGCTCTGTTCATCGCTCTTATTTCTTTATGATGATACACAATGGCTTGAGTACATAAAATGTGAGTAGGATGGGAATCCAGACTAAAGGGAAAGGTAGAATAAGAGGTTAAGAATATCTCCATCTATCAGCCAGTTGTAGGCACATCTTAGTCTCTGAAGTCTGTTTATTTTTCTATCATGTACAAAGGTGTTTGGGAAATGCCTTCTATAGAAATTTGGTCAAATAAAGCATATAGGACCAGGCACTTAATTAAAATGACTGTAGTTCAATACACCCACAAATCTATATGACAAAAGAATCCTCCAATCTTTGGAAAAAAAAATGTTCTTAAAAAAGTTGCTCTTTGTTCTCTTCAAGAACAAAGTAAGTTTTCTGTACTTTCCATATGTTCTCTTCAAGTCTCTATAGAGACCTCAGGAAGCCAGGCATGGATGTCTTAAAAATGTTATTAATATATCTGCTGCTTGGGATGAGCAAGCAATGTGTCCAGTGATCATTTGAAGGACTGCATTTTCTAAATGTTAATATTACTTGGGAAGATTATTTTGTGTAGGTTATATAAAAGAAAAATCAGTTTGCCTTTTAGAGAAAGGAGGATAAGAAAAGATATTGTCTTGTGTATCTGCAATTAATGGAGTTTACAAATGACTCAATCTGCTTCCCACCTGAGTCCAGGGCTTGCGGAACAAAGTGATAAATGGCCAAGAGGACAATTTTAGTCAAAGGTAACACAACACAGAAGCTTACTATTACTTTTTTTAATCTGCAAAGAATTTAACATGTATCTGGCTTTCAGTGTGATTTCTTGGTGGATGGGAGAAGGAGGTCCTGAGCAATGAGCATATCCATTATTTTCTTATCATTAAAGCTCTAGGCATCATTCCCTGGTGATGAAGTGCCTCTGCCATGATTAAGACTGTGAAATTATTAAACCACCCTCAGTCACAAAGATGACTTAGAAATGAGCCTATCGAGAGTTGTCTAACCAGGTACTTCACAGAGGAAGAGCTATCCAGCCATGCACACATTTACCCAGCCTTGACCTCCTTGGAACAAGCATCACTTCTTCATTAAAGAAATGCTTTCGCTTTCTTATCAGTCTGTTTTCCAAAATGCTATCCTTATATTTTTAACTTAATATTCATGTTTCATGAAAGATAAACACAGATACACACACACCATACACCACCCACACATGCACGGAGTTAAAAGACATGCATGGTTCTTCTGTAAGAAAATCATTGTGATTCCTTTTCCAATATTTACACCCCCATTACCAAAAAACATGTTTAAAACATTCTTCTTGATCTTTCCACTTTAGACATTATCTATTTGCTTCACACTCTCTAATTGCCTCCCTCTTCCCCACTTGCCCATGAGACTTTTCCATCTCCCAACACTCTCATCAGAGCTATAGATCTACCCCATAATTTTGGTTGGAACAGTTTTAATATTGACGGTATTATAACTATAAAACCTCTGGGCCTTGATTTCTTTCTAACCTCAAGGGAATTAATAACTCTGTGTGTGTATGTGGTATGTATGTGTATATGTGTGTGTGTGTCTGTGTGTGTGTGTGTGTGTGTGTGTGTGTGTGTGTGTGTTTGCTCTGTTTTTTTTTTTTATGCATTTACCATTGAATCAACTCTCCCCAGGAGTCAAAATCTCTCCCCGGGAGTCAAAATCTCTCCCAGGACATTCAAACATAGCACGTTGGCTCTCAATTTCATCTTCTTGAAGACATCTTTCCCAGTACCTCTTGATCTGCCCCAGTCCTCAATTGTTGTCCTCTACGAGTGGTGCCTACTTTTCCTCTGGAATTTCCCTCCATGGCAACTATGGAGATTTCCTTTGCCTCAGTCTTGTGTTGGTCTTGTTTTCTGCGTCCTATCTCTTCTATCTTAGTTTACTTCCTCATTTTTGTATTATACCATCTTGAGTAATTTCCTAGAAAATTGATATACAAGAGGAAAATTGAGGTCTTGCACATCCAAAAATGTCTTGATCCTACTTTCATCTTTGATTAATGGTTTATCTGGGTATATAATTTTAGGGTTTAAATAATCTTCCCTTAGAATTTTGAAGGTATTTCTCCATTTCCTGCTAGTTTATAATGAAACTGTTGAGAATTCTTATAGTCTTGATCTTTTGTAAATAAATTGTTTTTCTTCCTTAAAAGCTTGTATCTATTCTCTTATTCTCAGTGTTCTGTAATTTTTGCAAAAATATACTTTATAGTGGGTCTTGTGCTAGGCACTAGATGTGTTCTTTTGATCTGGAAAATTATGTTCTTTAATTCTTAGAAATTTTTAAAATAATTTTATATTACTTGTTCTTTCTTTCTAGAATTCCTGGTATTGGGATTTGAGCAACCTGAAATGATCCTCTAATTTTCTTATAACTTCTCCACAATCTTTTTATATTTTATCTTTTAATCATCTATTGACTTTTTATTTCTGCTATTATATTTTTTTATTTCCAGGAACTCTTTTTTGTTCTCTGAATTTTTTCTTTTTTATACCATGTTATTCTTGTTTCCTAGATACAATATCTTCATTTCTCTGAAGAGATTAAATATTTTTTCAGGTCTCGTATCTATGAATGGTCTCTGTTTCCTATAAGTTGATTTCTCCATTGGTTTTGGCCTCTGTCTTTCACATCATAGACACTTTACCAATGTCTTGTGCTCCTTGTCTGTTTTCACATAGCTATGTGGAGCATTAAAGAGCTGCTTGTAGGCACAGGGCATGCAGAAGGGCTGCCAGTGGGAGGCCTTATCCTACATAGGCTGATCTGGCTGTGCATTTTTTGGTGAGCCTCCTATGTCCATCTCTTTAAAGATTTTCTCCTGGGCTGTTCAGATTCTCCAAAGTATAATCTTCTAGAGTAAAAATTCTCTGTTTCTCCAGTTTACAACTTCTGATCTAAATAAAAGTGTCTAGCATTGTGTCAGGCACATAGCAGACACACAACCAAAAATATTATTTTTTCTCATTGCCATGGCACAATTTTGAAGTCAGTTCCATCAGGTACTGATGAGCAAGAACCAGGAGCTCCTCCAGACACCGTGGAAGTGGGGAGATTTCTTCCTTATGAAGC
>NW_006431912.1:3199667-3208120 GCF_000325575.1 Pteropus alecto
TTTTGAAATATCAGCAACAGAAATTCAAAGCAGTTCCAACTTTTGAACATATTCTATAGCTATAGTAGTGCCTCATGTGTTATTTATTTAACAAACATGATCTATATCCCACACAATCCTCTCCACTGGTTAGTTTTTAGTGACTTCTTTCTCTTTTGACCTTTACTGTGAAGGTCTTTTTGTATTTGTTTCCATCTTCCATCTCTTGAGTTTGTATTTGTTTTGTATTTGTTTCCATCTTCCATCTCTTGAGTTCTAAGGAAAACACCATTAAGAAAGAGTTGTGACTAGTAAATGATAGACCCCAGTGACACACAGAATCTGGCTGACAAAATGCTGACCCATTTAACAGATACATGCAGCTATTATACATCCAGAAGATTCCAATACCTTTAAGACTTCAAGAACTGATCTTATATTTCTGAGTCAGAGTGAAAATTGGGGTAAAAGTTTCTCTGAGCGAGCCTGCAAGCCCTTTAAAGACCTTACCATAAATTAGATTAACATGGTTTTGAGAGAAATGGCCCAGCAAGATGATACCCAACAGCGGACTCTATATAATAAACCAAAGGCCATTCATTGTTCTAAATACTCTCAACGTTGAGTGAAATCTAAGGATTTCATATCAGAATAATTATTATTTTTAAAATGTACTATCCCTCTATCACTGGGAAGTTGACTAGAGCTTAAAATTATATGCCTGGTACAAAGTTTGTGTACACTTAATGATTGTATTTAAATGTCTTAATTATATTGTCCTACTTGCCTTCATTATCTAGCTAATAATCTTACTACCACTTCACTTGGCCTGAAGTCCCCCATATCTGTCTCTGCTAGGCCTACTCTGATTTCTCTGTCTAAAGAAGTTCAAATGAACTTGTTCGTTCAATAATGTCTCATACAAGGTACATTCAGTCATTCAACAACCATTCATTCAACAAACATTTATTGAGCACCTCCATGCATCTACCATTGTGAGAGATACTAGGGCTACAAAAGCGAGCACAAAAGGACCTAGCTGCCACCTCCATGGCTCTTACAGTTTAGAGAAAGGCAGGCATTAATCAAACACCCACAAAATTAACTGTATCATTACAAAAAGTATATAGTTGTTCAGGCATGTATCATCAAGGAAACTGAGCTAGGTTAGGAGAAGATCACATAGGAACAATTTGGGGGGTCATTTAAAAGAGATGTAGGTTGTCACTAAGCAAAAGGAAGGAGAGAGGACCAGAGAGAAAAAACGGGTTCAGGGCGAAGAAATACCCTGTGCCTGGGGGCAAGTTTGCACTTACGAGGAACAGAAGAAAGGACAGTGTGGCTAGAATGCAGAGCGAGGGAGCAAGCTGTGTGAGACAAGGCTGCACTGGTGGTTGGGTGGTCACCACCAAGTAGGGCTTTGCAAGCCAAAGAAAGGACTTTGGTCCTAATCCGAGAGGCCATGGAAAGTCATTGAAGTGTTTTCACAGGTAAGGGTGCAACATTAAAACATTACATCTTGCAAAAGTCCTTCTGGCTCACTGAGGAGAGCAGATTGAAGAGTGAATGCAAAGAGACTGGTTTGTGAGCTATTGCTGTGGTCCAGACAAGAGATGATAAGCAATGATGGGAGCTGAGGCCAGTGTGATGGCCATGATGGAGTGGAGGTAGGGACAGAAGGGGAGGCGACATCTATTTTTTGCCACTTACTGAGGTAAGAAATACTAAAAGAGGAAAACATTTGGGATCAGACTGACTGAGTTTAAAGTATCTTTGGGCATTCAAGTAGAGATTTTGATTGCCATTTTGATATATGGGCCTAAAACTCATAAGGATGTATTTGGGACATAGAAATTTGAGAAACAGCATCATGCGCAAAAAAAAAATAGACTAGTTAATCCAATGTTTCTCTTGACATAAGTAATACCTGCATCAGAATCCCCTGGATCTCTCTGGTTAAAATGAAGATTTGGGGAGCCATCTCTGAACTACAGAATCAGAGTTGGTAGGAGTATAGCCCAAGGAATCTTTACTTTTTAACAAGCATCCCAAGTGATTTCTCAAGCATCTATATTTGAGATCCAATGGCCTAGAGAGAGATACACGTGAAGAGCTCCAACACTTATTGTCTCGGTAGAAGAGGGTGAGCCTGCACACTACCTCTATGTGTTTCATTCTCCTTACTTATTAAAAACAATAAGAAATAAGAGATAGACAAGAAGAGATAGACAAGGGAAGCTTAGGTTTCCCTTTAGAGCTGATTAACTCTAGATTAATCTCACGATTCACATAAAATTAAAACTCCAGCTCCCCAGGGTTCACATGGAAGTCAGCTCTGACTCAGCTAACTCGTGCTGGTCACTTCCACTCAGGCCCACGTCCTGTCTTATGTGCTCCCTTCCCTCCCTCTCCTGGCACTGACCTTTTGACTCTTCCTTTCTCTAGAAAGACAGGATTTCCAGTGAGCAAAATGTCACATTACCTTTGCTGAACGGGACATTTCAAATAAAATATTAGCAATAACAATTACCTCTAAGCCACTAATCCTTCTGAAGCTACTTTAAACCACCAAAGGATTTAAGGCAATTCCCTGAAAATATCTCAGGCTTAATAGATTATGGTTCTGGGCGATGAAATATATTGGCTCACGTAGCCTTAACTTGCATTATGTGGCATTTTCATCTATAAAAGAAATACATGACACAAACTGCTTCAACTATTATTTAATGTAACAAAAAAAAATCAGGTCTTGGAAAATAGTAAAAAGAATAATAATTAATAATAATAATAAATAATCCTCCAGCACGCATCACACTGTGAGTATGGATAGTTCTATGACTGGGGTATTACCAGTAAGAAAAACCACTAGAAAACAAAATAACTATTCAAATATTAATTTTTCGGGGCAGGTTGGCAATTTGCTGTGACCTACATATGCAAGAGAATTCTGAAAGAATGCTTTTGCCTGGAGGGGCAGGAGGGGCATGAATTAGAGTCTGAGCTAGTTTCCTTTGCCATGGCTGAAGTTCTGGAGAGGCCTATACCACATGCAAACAACATGCTTTCTGGAAAAAATGTGGTGTGAGGCCCTCCCTTTTAGAATTACTTTTGTGTATTCATTTTTAATTCATTTAGCAAATATGTATTGCATGCTCACCATTACCAGGAACTGTGCTGGGAGCTGGGAACTGAAAGAGAAACAAGACACGGTATCCGACTCCCAGAAGCTCACATTCTAGAAGAAGAGATAGACAAGTGATCAGAAAATAGTACAATAGGGGAAGGGCTATGAAAAGTATAAAGAGGGACATGAGAGCAATAGGAGAGGCACCTCACCCATTCTGGGAAGGTCAAGAAAGGCTTCCCAGAAAAAGTGAAATCTAGACCGAGGTTTCTCAGTCTCAGCACTTATTGACATTTTGAGACAGACAAATCTTTGTTGTATGCGTTTTTGATGTGTGTGCGTGGGAGGGGGCGGGCACTGTAGGATATTTAATAGCAACCTTGGCCTCCCTCACTAGATGTCAATAATACCCGTGCCCAACTGTAACAACCCAAAATGTCTCCAGACATGGCCAAATGTCCTCTGGGTGGGATGGGGCAACTCACCCCCAGTTGAGAACCACTGATCTAGACTAAGACTACAGAGGAATGGGAGTTATTAGGAAAACGAGCTTAGAGAGAGAGAAGTTAGGGAGGCCTGCTGAGCAGAACCAAGAGCATACACAAAAACCCAGAAGCAAAGACGTCTTGTTTAGACTGTAAAGCTGGAAGAAGCTCACCAGGGCTCTATTGGAAAGTGTGAGGGAGGAGCAGCAAAAGATGAAGCTGGAGGGGTGGGGAGGTCTGTCTTACTATGGGGTTTGACTTTATCTCCATACCACTGATGAGTTCTAAATGATAGACTTTAAGGAGGGTTTGATAGGTTGTCAGAGGTGAGAGAGGAAGAAGTCAAGCAGGCACTTAGGTTTTCACTTGATCGATACCATGGAAAAGGTGTTATCTACCAAAATGATGACTACAGGAGAAGATGCAGCAGCATGGAACAGACAGAGACGTTAACAAGCTTAGTTCAAACTGTTGGGTTTGAGAGTCTATGGCTATCCAAGGGAGACTGCCAAATATACAGGTTTGCTGTATGTGTTGTGCTTATTGTGTTGTGTGTTACAAAGGAGTGCCAGGAGACACTGCACATAAAGTACTGGTGGATGAGACTTCCCAGGGAAAGTATGCGCAGAATGAGGAAGGAAAGGGCTCAGGACACAACCCTGAGAAGTATCGACATTTAATTCAGACACACAGCATCTCAGGCTCAAAGGATCCTTAGAACGAGCTATAAAGTTGTTCAAGTTTGCCACTGGCTTCTAAAGTCTCCTCTTTCCAATTCACGCTATCCCCATAAACACATCCCACGTCCTTCCCGCTCCTAGTATATTCATGCTTTTTCCCCCTCCTCCTCCCTCCTCCATACAACATGCTTTCCAGGAAAGACTTAATAAGTCCATTCTCCTAAAGTTAGGAAGCACAAACAAAGCTTAAAAAATAAAAATCCAGATAAGCACATTTTTAAAGAAAACAAAGCCAAAGGAATAAATACTTATTTGTGGAATTTTAAGTTCCTCAAAAAATACATTCTGGTCAGTTTTTATGGTGTAACAATCTCAAAATATCACTGACTTAGAAAAAATATTTATTTTGCTTGCTTAGGGGTCTTCAGGACCATTCTGCTCTGGTTGCCAGCTGGGTCTAGACCTGTTCTATGAGTCTCTCATTTTCCAGCAGCTATTCAGGACTTATTCTCCTCCAAGTGAATGGCAGAAGTGCAAGTCAGCAAGCGGTATGACACTAGATAATGTATGGGCTCTGCTTCTGAGGCACAGCCAGTAACTTTCCATTGGCCAAAGAAGGTCAATGGCCAACCCCGAATTCAGTGCAACAGGAAGTACACTCTTCTCACAGCAGGACACACAGTAAGGTTGCATGGCAAAGGGCACACATGGGTCTTAAAAATAGGAGACACAATCCAATCTACCTAACAGACAAGTAAAGTGTCTTGGTCATTAGTCCCCCTTTCATGAGTTTTCCTGGTCACAAATTGGACTACGGTCCTTCATGAGTGTGTTAGCTTTGCTTCAATCTACAAACACAAGATGTGTACTTGATCACAGCAAATTCATGCTGCTGGTCAAAGGTCGGTGTCTGGAAAAGAAAGCATGAATGAATTAGAGCAGACACTTCTGTGCAGCTGCAAGCCCACCCAACAGCCATATTCTAACCCATAACAAGTCAATAGTGTCTATCATCTTTGTGTTCAAGGCAACCTAGGTAAATGACATGGTAATAAAGAGAATGTTAGAAATGATGCTTAAGCCCAGCTCTGTTATTTTAGAGATGAATAAACCAATGCTGATTAGTAAAGAGATTTGCCCGGGGCCTCCTGCTCAGTCAGTGACAGGACCAGTACTCTTATCCAGACCTCTCGGCCCCCCTCCATCATACTGCTCACTGTTCTGGGAATGTCTCCCTGATCCACTGGGTCAGGCATAAACAGTGACACATTTGTGAGCTCAGGCTTTCAAAACAGGCTGAAGGCATTGCAAGCCCAGATCCACATCCTCTTGCAGAGGTGCTGCTGCAATCTGCTGATCATAGCTTACCTAATATTCATTTTCTTGGCAGCAGAACCTACAAATGAGTATTTCTTGCCACCAATTCTCCCAGGAGAAACCAAATCCAGCCCTTTGTGTTTCATCACTCTTGATGTAGAAAGAAACAGGGTAGATGGTTTAGCTACATTATGTCCTTACATGACAGATGGGCAGCACACATCTTTCCTTGTATAAAAATGTCACTGCAGCTACAGATATAGTTGGTGGCTGAAAAGGGAAAATGATGCAGATTAGTTTTAACCTAAGAGAACAGACAGGAATTTGAGTAAAACACAGCCCCACATTTGAGGAGCAATTTGTCTCTAATCCTGACAAGCAATTGAAGAACAATGGGGAAAAAGTCAGAGAATCAGATACCTTGAGTACTTCCAGGTGGCTGATAGTCAATTTACTATGATTTTTATCTATCCTAAAGAAATAGGCTTGAGACACTGCAACTTTTGTAGCTTTTTATATAAAACATGTTGGAGAGATTATAAAAAGTTTTAAAAATTTTCACAATAATCAAGCGATAGTCTCTGTCTCTTAATCATTTTCTAATGAAATTTTAAAAACATAAATGGAGGCCCTAGGAATTTCCCTTCCCCACTAGAATAAAAATATACACACTAATGTCTTCATATATTAGGTGATATATTTTGAATGATAACAATGATGTATCCATCTTTTTTCTACTGCCAATAATTAAGGAACTATAAAAGAAACATTACATAGAACTTGGCATTTTCTGGAAAAGTTTAATACCAGAATCCGGATGGACATAAAAGGATGAGAGGAATGAGACCAACTAACATTTTTTTCTACTTTCCTTTCTAAACTCCTGTCCTTTGGTCATTTTTGGTGTTATTTATAAATAACAACAATTCACATTGATGATAATATGATTCAGCATTAACTTGTAAATACAAAGTTTACTCACTTTATGCAGGTAATTTCTAGGGAAACTCTTCCAGGGTGTATTTAATGCTTTGGTAGTGTTATTTCACTATTTTCACTATATTTTATTGCTTTTAAGAGTAACTTGAAATATGAAGAGGAATATTGAATAAATTTCTTCTAAAGAGAAAGCTGAAATATGAATATGGGTATTCTTAAATGAAACAAAAAATACTCCAAGTTTTGAAAATGGGCCAAGGACGTGAACAGAGATGAAATAGTAAATAGGAAAACAACAAGAAAATGTTTAAGCTTACTAGAAAAGAAAACCTGAAAATTAAAGCAAGAGGCTATTAGGGTATGGGGAGAATACAGCTATTTGGGAGCACTAGAAACGTGACAGTACTCAATGCTGATGTGGGGTGGGCAACAGGAGTACTCCAGTACACTGCTGGGGAATGCTCATAGATGCCAAGAGGCAGAGCTGCGTTCAATCCAGGTAGTCTGGCCCTAAAGCCACACCCGTGACTAGAGTAGGATGGAAAGACTTGAGAGATACTTTGGAATTGAAGTTAATAGGCCCATGTGATGGATCAAATGAGGGTGATGAAAAAAAAGGTAATTATAGAGTAAGGGAGGAGAGTCTGCAGCGATTCTCAGATTTGTGATTTAGATCACAGTGTGGAAGGTAGTGTCATTAGACAAGAAAGGGAATATAACTTCTAGTTTGCAAAGGCTTTCAAGTGTCTAAAAAAAAAAAAACTGTAAGAAAAAAATAACTTCTAGGATGCTACAGTAACCTGCCACTTGCATCTGTATTGCTTAATCACTTAGAATGACTACCGACAATCAGTTTAAATTTTCACAACCTCCAGTATATTTTTGTTATACTGTTTCCTAATAACAATTGTTTCCCATTACTCAGCTGTTGGGGAAGATGGTTTCAGATGTCTGCAGTTCCAAGGCAGCTCTCTCCCTCCTATGAAATCAGCCTGCCTCAGACACATCTAGATGACCAATGGAAGTACATCAACGAAGATATATAGGGAGGCAGGCAGGAACAGGATGTGGGAATAGAAAAAATCTGCTCCCAGAAAATGGAACCGATTACTCTCTAAACAGCAGTTTCCTATTCAGGAAAACAGAAATCTTCATACTTATCCCATAGGGAGTTATGAGAGAGAACAGAACGGTGGAGAAGTACCCTACATGTGTTTTATTCTGGTGTCTGAGATGACATTTGCTGAGACCTTAAACCAATGTTTCCCAATCATGTCTGTGAACCATAAATCTTCCTGGTGCTCTGCCAAATCTTGATCCAGGTATAAAACTTCCTTTTGTTGCGATTTACCATCTAAGTAGACAATTCAGATAGTTAATTGCCTAATGGAGCCTTTTGCTGAGTGGGATGTGTTGCAAGATGAAGAACTGGGATTTTGTTGCACATTAGGCTAGACAGGAAGGAAAGTGAAAGGGCAAGTCAGCACCAAAGGGAAGATTGTGTCCTGATACACATAGAAGCATGGCTCCATGGATGGAGGTATATATAATCATTAAGGCATTTCTACTCAGAGAGTAGAATTCTGCTCAGGAAAAGCCTTTCAAATTAAAATTACAAAACTTTGGGTACCTGTATAGACTTTGGGAAACACTGTTATATAGTAGTAATGGCTACATTTTAATTATTACCAATTTATTCCATTTCATTTTGAGTCTTTAACCTCTTCCACTGTGTTGCCCTAACATTACATATTTGTAAGTGTACCTTAAACGCAGAGATTAAGAATCACTGTGGTAAGTATTAGCCTCTGATCATACAGCTCTAAAGTGGCAGAGCTGCCATCCTAGCGAGGTCTGCCTTCTTTGAGCCAGAGTTTTCACAGCAATCCTTTGTATAAAGAGAGATGAGCATTTCTCTTGCTACACAGT
>NW_006431912.1:3208145-3210215 GCF_000325575.1 Pteropus alecto
TTGTTCTCTTGGGGCAAATCTGTCTTTTCTGGGCCATACCTTTAGGATCCAGGTGCACCATGGCCGGAAGAGGTGGGCTCTGGACAATGCACACGTTCTGCCATTGGGCTCAGTTTCCTGCCTCTGACTCTTGGGCCATATAACAGCTCTTTCTGCTTTTTTTTCCTCTCATATTCTTGAAACCCGGTGTACCTCGTCTATAATAAATCCTTTGAACCTACAGAATGTGTCTCTTCATTCTTTATAATATAGTTTACCTATTTATAGTTTTATATATTTTAATTTACATTTAATTTTTATAGGCACTAAACAGATTTCATTATAACATAGAGGCTCCGTAAATTATCAGTGGTTCCATTAGCTACTTGAATGTCATGACCAAATACTACAGGGATAGGTAACAATTAGATTCTGTCTAGATTTTCTGTATAATTATTTCATTTTATCTAGCTAATATGTTTTTTAAAATCAAATACTTCTAAAAGGTTTATAACAAGCAACAATTTTCTACCCTACCTCATTCCACCTCTTATCCTACTCCCCAGAGGAAAACTTCCTTCAACTAGTCACCTCCACACTCCCTAAAATATGTTCCTGGCTACTTTTATCAATATTAGTTGATATCTACTGCTTTCTGCTTACAACAGATGAGGGTTATCTTTCTCTCATCAGTCATCACCTCTCCTCTCGTCTACTTTCCCAATTTAGTTATCTACAAATTAAATCAATTATCAGTGTCGAAACAATTTTGCCCATGTAAACACTGTTCACTACAGATTCAAGTATGCTCTGGCTGTATTTATTTTCCTGATCAACTTTTTGTTTTTCCTGAAAATTCCAGTTGTCTTATTTATTCATTTGCACTGTCTAAAATCTACATAGTCCCATTACTGACTCCTACTCTTGGAGTGCTTAATTCTTTCAGTTTATTTTGAGTTAGTCACTCTTTAGACAAGTGCTGTCCAATAGAATTTTCTGTGATGATGGATATTTCCATATCTCTATTGTCTGGTATGGAAGCCACTGGCCTTGTATAGCTATTGAACACTTGAAAGGAGTTAATTCAAATAGACAGAAAATTTTTAAATGTTTAATTCGTATGCTTAATTTACACCATTTATATTTACATTTAATAATGAAATGATTGGGTTAAAATCTTTTATTTTGGTATTTGTTTTATACTTATCCCATTTGCTCTTTGCTCCTGTTTTTTTTCTTTTCCTGACTTCCTTTAGGTGAATTGAGTATTAACGTCTTTTATATATTTCTTCTTGGTTTTATTTCTTTTAGTAGTTGATCTAGAAACTATAATATGTATCTTTAAGTCAGCAAAGTCTACCTTCAAGCAGTATCATCTTGCTTCATGAGAAGTATAGGAACCTTAACATGAGTATGAATTTATTTCTTCCCTGTGCCCTTTATCCTAATATTCTTCTTATATTTTACCTTAAACCTCCACAAGGCATTTTAATCATTTGTTTTGCTTTAAATAGTCCATAGTCTTCTAAAGCAATTTAAAATTTTATAGACACACATCCAGAGAAAGAAAGAGACAGACAGACAGATAGACAGACAAAAGTGCTAAAAATAAAATAAAATCCTTTAGAAATATTCCTAAATGGTGCTTTTCATTCATTCTTATAGATTTGGAGTTCCATTTCTGGGCCCATTTTGTTTTCCAATTCTTTGTGTGTGGTGATGGGAAGATGATGGACATCTAGCTATGACATTCTTTGCATGAGCTGGGGAGAAGATTGACCTTTCTATACTCTAAATTTGGACAAATCTCTCTGTTTTTGGCCCTACACTCAGTGATGTTCCAGAATCAGCTACCGCCAGCCCATACGAGCTAATCCCGCACATTTCCTCTCAATCGCATATTCAGCAATATCATGTTGTTCACTCAAAACTGGCCATCGTGGGTGTACTCCCACAAGACAGATCAGTAAATGCTACAATCAGGGCTTTCTTTCTTTTCTTCCTTCCTTCCTTCCTTCCTTCCTTCCTTCCTTCCTCCCTTCCTTCCTTCCTTCCTCCCTCCCTTCTTCCTTTCCTTCTTCCGTTCTTCCC
>NW_006431912.1:3210310-3222207 GCF_000325575.1 Pteropus alecto
CCTTCTTTCCTTCCTTCCTGCTTCTTTCTTTTTTTTCAAAGAGTTGGTCATAAAACATTTACCAGCACACCACTGCCTACACCTTGCTCTCACTTTTCTACTGTGTTTGACACCATGAGTGTCAGGTGATGGGGGAGAGAGGATGACTCTCTCCACAAACACTTCTGGCTCTGTCCCCTTGCCTTGCCATGTCTGGCACCATCCTCAGTATACTGGGGACTCATGCTCCCTTTCTCTTTGTCTCTGTGAGTTTCTACACATTATATTACTATTTTAGTGGGCCCTTAAAAGGAGGTGAGTAAATAGCGTATAGCTAAATCTAAACATCTTTACCCAAAAGTCCCGATTTTGTAAATTTCAATAAAATCAGCAACTGCAAGAACCTCAAGAAGGCTTAATGAATCAGGACTAACTCCCAAAACTTCTAGTAACCTCCACATCAGTGCAGGTTATCTGTTAATTTTATTCTTAAGCAAAAAAAAAAAAAAAAAAAAAGAGCTACACGAGCAGCTATTTTTCATCTCTAATGAGGAAAAAATGAAGAAGAAGACTGGTCTTTAACTACAGCATGAATCATTTAGATGTCAGCAATTTGATTCAAGTCAACATCTACTGAGTGATTACTATGTGCTACACAATATATAACTGCTAGAGAGAAAGGAAAGAACAAGGCAGTCACAGTCCAGCCCTCATAGAGTTTATAGTGGAGCAGGGGAAACAATCAAGTAATTTAAAGCACCTCTACAAATATGAGACATATTTGAAGAGGAAAGGTACTACCTACCTTAAGAGCCTATGTTCCATTGAGATTTGAAGGATGTAGAAATGCATATTATTCATGGCTGCAAACAACAGAGGCCTGATAGCTTGTTTAAACGACGTCATTTATTAGAGAATATTAGGTAGCCTACACGATCTCCAGGAAGGTCAGAGAACTGGGCTTGGAAGCTCTGAAGCCATAAATAATGCCCAAATTAAACCATCGGACTACTCTAGTAAAGACCCTCCTTCCACAGGCATAGACAGGCTCTCTGCTGGAATGGCTGAGCTGAGGTGTGGCAAGGCTAACACTGTGCTAGTGCCAATGCTGCCTCTGAAAGGTGAATGTCTCTTTGCCCCCTTGCCAGAATGGCCTTTCTTTCTTCATGTTACCTCTTTATAAACTTAAATCTCAGAAAAAAAGTTGCTGGGATTGAGGTAACATGAGGTAACATGAATGTTCTAACTCCAGTGAAGGCTGAGAAATTGAGTTTGTCTCATCTACTTCGAGTTGTAGGAATCTTAAGGTGAGAAACCCTAAAACATAAATTGTTCAAAAGGTGCTTAGTGGCCAAAAGCATGGGCAATGTCAATTCCAAAATGCACTATCACTATATTGCTAGTTACTTCAACATGTCAGTGTATTTGAGGTCTTGCACAGGGTCACAGATCTTAAAACAGGGAGGGCCTTCCAGAGATCAGCTGGCTGAGCCTCCGAATTCTAGAAACCAAACTGTTATTATTTCCATTGCTACAAAGGAAGCAGGTGGGTCCTGTGGGTCACACAGCCAGTAAGTGGCAGAACGAAGACCATATTCTTATCTCTCGGGTGTCCACCACCTTCTGTCAAGTGGCTTGGCACCCTTGGGTAAGAAGTAGTGGATGCACGTGGCATGTATGGAGATGGCTGGAGCAGGTAAATTACAAGACCAGTAGCTTAGATTAGGATGGTGACAGTGGAAATGAATCAAGATGGGTAGATGGGAGAGATTGGTAGGAGATAAAATGGGCAGGACACAGCAATAGATTAGATGTGGCAAGTGATGGAGAAGAAAGAGTTGAGATTGATCGCAGGTTTTGGCTGATTAAACCATATGATAGTGATGGCTTTTCCTGTAATAGGTAAGAGGGTCTAGAGTGGGAGTGGAAGGTAGGCAGAGGAGATGAGGGATGAAGAATATGATGTGCTCAGTTTGAGATATTTCAAATTTGAGGGGCCCAAAGTACAGCCATGTAAAGATGTTAAGGCAAGAGACCTGCTGGTGACACAGATTTTGGTACTGTTGATAGCTTTACAGTAACTGAAGCAAGGACGTGGACAAAATCACCCAGGGAGACAGGGTCTGTGGAGATGAGAAAAGAGACTAGGACATAACTCCAGGGACTAGCAGGATATAAAGGATTGGTGGAGGAAATATGTGTGTAAAGGACACAAAAGAAGAGTGACCACAGGAGAAATAGAAATCAAAGAGTGGAAGCATCCACAAATTACATAGTTAAATCCCCATTCCTTGAGATGTCTTAACACATCTTCAAGAGAGGATAGGATATCATGCTTCTTCTTAAGTGTGAATGCTTACCAGGTAAGGACTGGATGTTCTCACAGGCAGTTTTATCTCTTTAGGTCTTTAGGGCTATATTTATGAATCAAATACTGACACACGGCTCAAGAGCCATGAGGTGGTTCGTTTGGCGTGGTTCGACTTTGGTGTCAGTGTCAGTTTCATTTAGTGTATTGGCTTTCTCCACCTGCATCTCCACCCCCAGAAACTCATTTTTATCTCCATGGTACAAGTTAGCACTGGCTATGTCCAAAGAATAATACCTGATCAACAAGAAAAATGAGACACAGAGAAGGTATGTGGTCCTGGGGCTCTGCAGAGTCAGAAGAAACTTTGAAAGGGCTCCACACTGAAAGATTGGAAAGCCCAGCAAAAGCTATACTCACGACCACAAAAGATCCCAAGAGGACTGGCTTGATTCCCAGTTCTCCTCACGGCTTATGAAACTCAAAGAAGCTGCTCAACTCTCATGTAACTCAGGGGCTCACTTTACAAAATGAAAACAATAGAACCATGTTCTCTTTATTTAATGAGAGGATGGCCATAACTATAAGCTCCTTATAACCAAATGGGAAAATATAATAAACAAAATTTTGATAGCTGTCTTTGGAATTGGGGTCTTTATTACAGACTTGCATAAAATACAAAAGTAATAAATTCATGTTATTGGGTTATGTGAACAAAAGACTGGACATCAGGGGTCAAAATGAGCTATTTCCCACCTGCCAGACACATTAAGTTCACCTAGAATATGGCCTATAGACTAAGACTATAAGGACGCTGACCTTTTTAAGCAGTTATTATATAGAGCACAGAATGCGATGTGGCTATCACTCTGACTGGATAATTACATAAAATTTAACATCTCTCACAGTTTTCACAATTGAAGAGATTTTCTAGAGATTTCCAAGCCATAATTTCAACCTAACACAAACATTAGAGTTGCATGTTTTACTGCACTTTTGGGGACTATTTCTGGGCTGAGTATTCACCAATAAGCATTGGGAAGTGTCTGGTCTTGCAGATCCCAGAGGAGTTTACAGCATTCTTTCCTGACTTCTTCACCCCAGAACACTATTGCATTTCATATTGATTAATATTAGCAATATCTTATTAATACTATTTTACTTTACATTATGTCTTTATCCAAAAGGTCATACACGCTATATCAGCAAGTCTCATAATAGCTAGAAGAACAAGAAACTATATTCTTGATTTATCTGAATAAAGAAAATGAGACAGCGGGAAGACAAGTTCCTTGTGTATGTCCTTTGTATATCAGTAAGTATTACCATGCTGGTTTCTTTATAAAGGAGGAGTTTCATAGTGACAGAAGGATGTTAAAATAGGATTCTAAAGACTTGGTTCCTTACTCTGGCTCAGCCACCAGCTGAGGCCAAGCTCCTGAGGGCACCACACCAGTCAGACTCATGTGAATGCTGCAGACGGGTGAAAAATTTGATGCTTTTTCAAACTTAGATCCTTTAAATATTTGTCCAAAATTTAGGGGTAAGGCCGAGTACTAGGTGTGGGAAATAGACCTTAGTTATCAAAACAAGAATGTGCAGTTTCTTGGTTCCATCCTCCTCAAAGGCAATTTCATGACTGTTTGACCTCACAAGTGCCTCTGTGGTTGTCACATTCTACACCCTTGTGGCTCATCTTTATATTTCTTCGAACCCCATCAGTTTTGCAGGGGTCTGGTAAATGTAATTCACTGCATCTCCTTACCCCTCCAAGTGATGTATTTAGCATTACCTGCTGCCCCAGGTAATGCCCAGGCTGCACTGCTTCCCGATCCAGCTTTGCTCAGACAGGCTACTTAACCTCGCTGGGCCTTGTTCTCAGAGATTTCAAACTAACTTTAACAGTAGAACTCTTGTTAAAACAAAATCTACATGGAAGTCGAACACAAAATATTACATAAAAGCTGGAGGAGGAGAGAGGGGGCCGCTGGAAGTTCCTTTCCTTCACCCCTCCCCATCGTTGCTCTTACGTTGTGTCAGGAGGGCAAGAAAATCTCCAATGCTCTATGAAGCATATTGGAAAGTACTGAAATTATCTCCAGGGTGAATTTCAGCTCTCACATTTTACAATTCTGCTTGAGTGTGTTAAGGGCCGTGGAGTAGGTGGGAGAGGAGGCAGGAAGTAGATGGAGAGTTACATAATGTCACACACTTCCCCCAATGTTTAGTCAGTCAGTTTGTCTCCAGATGGTGGTTGTCCAACACCACTGGGCTGATCCCCAGTGGGTTAGGGGAGATAAGTGAGTGAGTCTCTTCCTCGAAACCAAGAGGAGAGGAACACTAAGAAAATGACTCAAACGTCTGGGGTTGGCCACACAGGAATCCCTTCCACTACACTGGGGACTGCTGACAGCTCCATCTGAAACCACAGGGCTGCAGAGCACCTGAAGCTTTATATATATATAAAGTTATAAGAGGGTAAATGGCAGCATTGCTATGACTCAGCATGGCAAGATACCTGAGTTTCCCCTGGGTGGTATGGACACTATGGAAGATGCCTGGGCTCAAGCTATTTTATTGGTAAGCCTCAATACATAAGACGCTATGAGATGGGCCATGTGGTATATATTGTCCAGCACTGCCATCAATCATTCTTCCCATCTTCATAAGCACCTCCTGCCAAGAAGTGAAGTTTATTTCCTTTACCCTTGGATTTGAGCTAGCGAACCACTTGCTCTGACCAGAAGAATGTATTAGAAGTGACAATGTATCAAACTCAGGGTTAGTCCTTAAGGAGCCTGGTAGCTCCTGCTTTTGCTGCCATGAAAGCCAGCTACCATACTACATGAAATCTCAGGCTAGACTGCTGAAGGGTGAGGGACCACATGGAGAGTGGTCCTGGAGGACGAGAGGCCACCTGGGACATTCGGCCTCAGCCAAGCTCCCAGGAGAGTACCGCTGCATGAGCGACCTCAGCCTACACCAGCAGGAAACCACCCACCTGAGCCCAGTCTACTCAGAATTGTAGGAAATAATACATAATTTGTTGCTTTATACCATTATGTTTTGGGGTGCCTTGTTTCATAGTGGTAGATAACTAAAATAATCAAGGGTGCTAGCAAGCTGGAGGAGAGAAAAGATCCCAAGGCACATTGCCCCTTCTAAGGCACTATGCAAGGGGAGAACCCTGTAGACACTCTGTGGCTGATAACCATGAGAATATCAGTTTCCTAAGAGGTACATGTCCTGTTGCCAGGACTGTAGCAATGCCTGAGCATCACGCTATAATGACAGCATAACAGTAATGATAGTGCACACCTATACGGCACTGTTCTAAGTGATTTACATATATTTTTTCACTTAATCTTCACAGCAACTCCATTAAGGAAGGTTCTATTATCATTCCATTTTACAGATTAAGAAACGAAGGCATAGAGTGATTAAAAGACACATTTAGTATGTGGTAAGATAGACTTTCTAACTCCAAAAGCTATACTCACGACCACAAAATACTGCCTCTCATAAGAACCTAAGTGTTTAATAGGTATGGTTGATTTATTTAAACAGCACACTTTAACATTTTTCAATTTTCAATGCAAAATCTAGCTGCACCTTACAAGAATAAAACATCGCAAATAAATAGGGTTTATTCTAGGAATGTAAGATCAGCTCAATAATTGAATCATATATAATATTGTATTAGTTTCCTATTAGTTTCCTGTAAGAAAGTATCACAAACATGGTGCTGGGCCAAAATCAATTTGCCAGAAGGGCTGCCCTCCCTCTGGAGGCCTTAGGGGACAATTATTTCCTGGCTTTTTCCAACTTTTAGAGCTACATTCCTTGCATTCTTTGGTTCATGGACCTTACTTCTATCTTCAAAGCCAGCAGCATAGTATTTTGCTTCAGTGGCCACTTTTGCCTTCTGTGTCAAATCTCTCTCTCTGTCTCCCTGTTATAAAGATATTTATAATTACATCTAGGGCCACCCAGATAACCCAGGATAACCTCCCCATCTCAAGATGCTCACGTCCGCAAAGTCTCATGTAAAGCAATATTGGCAGGCTCCAGGGACTAAGATGTGCATATCTTTGGGAAATATTATTCTGTTTACCACAAATATTAGTAATATTATTAATATAATTTACAACAATAATAAATCTAAGGGAAAAAATTATCTGTATAGATTCTTTCAAAAAGCCTAAATTTCAACATCAGTTCTTAACTTTTAAAAGCAATTAATAAAATGGAATAGATGATATATTTTCATGTTTTATCACTGTCAATCCAAAACCAGTGTACTTTTTGATGGGAAACCCAAGGCTATTCCCAGTCTCAAATGTCAGGAATTGATTGTTTTTCACCGTCATAACTACTAATTAATGTTTGAGGCTACTGATGAATACAGTTAGACGAAAGGTTTAGATATATAAATATTAGAAAGGAAGAAGAAAAAGTATCATTATTACAAGCATATAATTCTCTACCTAGAAAATCCATGAGAAGCAACTGAAAAAATATTTGAAAAAATGAGATATATCAGGAGGTACACAACTAATGTAGAGAAATAAATAGCCTCTATATGTACAAACAATATTAATTAGAAAAAATAAAGGAAGATATTATTAGCAGAGCAACAAACAAGAAATATATATAATCTATATAAAAACACTCAGGTATTTCTGAAAGGCAGAAAAGAAAATTTGTAAAATAAAAAGACAAACCATGCTCTTGGAAAGGAAGATTCCACATGATAATGATGTTAATTCTCCCTAACATATCCTATAAGTATAAGGCAATCTCGGCAAAATTCCTAATAGAGTGGTTTTTGCAAGTTAGATAAGGAGTGTTAACGTTCAAATGGAGAAGTAAACTTTTTTTTAATTACTAGCTTCATTAAGCAGATTATAAAGCTACAATAATGAAAGGACTTGAATAGAGAAATCAATGGAATAGGATAAAAAGTACAGAACTATACCCAAATACAAATTTAGGATTTGATAAAACTGGCATTTCAATTGAGGTAAAAAAAAAAAAATGGATTGTTCAATAAAATGGTATTGGCACAACTGAGTAGACATCTGGGAAAATTAAATTAAATTAAAATTAAAATGGATTTATACTTCACACATTTAGAACGAGTTCTAGATGGAACAAATATTTACATGTTAAAAAATGAAACCATAAAAGTACTACAAGAAAACGTGGATAATTTTTTTCATCTCTTGGTGGGGCAGCTTTTAAAATAAAGATGCCTGTATTGGCACAACTGAGTAGACATCTGGGAAAATTAAATTAAATTAAAATTAAAATGGATTTATACTTCACACATTTAGAACAAGTTCTAGATGGAACAAATATTTACATGTTAAAAAATGAAACCATAAAAGTACTACAAGAAAACGTGGATAATTTTTTTCATCTCTTGGTGGGGCAGCTTTTAAAATAAAGATGCCTTTAAAAGTCTTTTTCAGTTTAACAACAACAATTAAAAATTTTCATGACATAAAATAAAACAAGCAAAATGAAATGACAGGTAACAAACTAGGAAAACTGCAGGCTATAGCTAGTTTTCCTAACATAAAAAGAACTGCTACAAATAATAGATAAAAGTTAACAATTGAATAGATAAAAAGGAAAAAGATAGGAATGCTCAAATCACAGGGGAAAAAATCCCACGCATGGCCTTTAAACATATAAAAACATCTTATAATAGGAGAAAAATAAATTTAAACTACACTAAAATCATTTTTTAGTTATCAGTCAGGTAAAGATCAAATAGTTTAATGGCATACAATATTGGTGAAACTGTCAAAAACAGGCATTTCCACACATTGATAGTTAGAATGTAACTTGATAAGACCTCTACAAAAAATAATTTGGCAAAATCTGTCAAAATAATACACACACATATTCTTTGATCCAGCATATCACTTCCTACAATTTATTCCACAAAAACTTATATATGTGCAAAATGATGCCTATAAAAAAGTATTAATTGCAGAATTGTTTATAACAGGAAAAATATTTGGGGAATTACCTAAGTATCAGTAAGTAAATGATTAAGTAAAATATGGAATGTTAATACATTGGAATATTGTACAGCCTTAGGAATATCCTTATCCACTGATATGAGATACCCACAAAGACATATTGCTACAAGAAGAAAAAAAAAATCATGGTACGTAATAGTGTATATGGTAAGCTAACTTTTTGATTTTTAAAAAGCATTTTAAAAGATTATATCCATGTATTTATATGGAGATAGTATTTATTATTTCTCTAGAAGTATATACAAGAAACTGTTCATTTTGGTTGTCTGAGTGGTACAAGTGACCTGGGTGGTTGAGGACTAGAGTAGAAGGGAGAATTTGTACATTTTGAATTTTGAAAACACTTCTTATTCTTAAAATTTTCTTTTAAACATCATTCCTTTAAAAAAAAAATCATAGTTAAATAATATCCCAAAGTTAGAGTACAATTTAGAAACACATATGAATTAATTTGAATTGGGAATCTTTCTCATGAATTTTCCAGTTTTTAGTCATGGCTTTGACACATCTGGTTCTATCTCTGGGCATGAGAAAGCACACTCTTGTATTTTATCCTAACCCCTTCTGGGCTTATTTTGAAGTAGCCCATGGGCAGATTTTTTGCTACACAGTGAGACCTTTGTATGGTTTCTTCCATTTGCCTCCCACTCCTTCTAGTTCTGACTCCTCTGTTCTTTGTATTGATGTTAAAATCTTCAATCTTATTCACAGCTCAAACGCACTCTATTGTGCTCGCACTACTTTCCCTCTGAGGACACTGTATTCCAGCAGGGGTTATACACTGAATTCCCAAACGTCATCATATGAATGAGTTTATCAGCTCTTCTCTTCTTTTGCCAAGAGTGATTAGAATAGTTGCAAAGTATAGTAACAGACGGTATTAGTTATCTATAATTTATTTATTGCCACATAATAAATTACCTCAAACCTTAGCAGCTTAAAACTTCACACATTTATTATCTCGCAGTTTCTGTGGGTTAGAAATCTGGCCTAGCTGGGTCCTGTGCTTCAGGTTTTCTCATAGGTTTCAATCAAGGACTTGACTGGGATGTAGTTATCTCAAGATTTAAGTGGGGAAGAACCTACTTCCAAGTTCATTCACATGGTTGTTGGCTGGATTAAATTCCTCACAGGTTGTTGGACCGAGGGCCTCAGTTCCTCATGGGTTGTGGGCCAGAGACCACATTCAGTTTTTTGCCACACTTGGTCTCTTCTAGCATGGCAGCTTGCTTCATCAAAGCATGTAGGACAAGAGGCAATGGAGAGATTCTGCCTGTCTGGAAGTCACAATCTGAAACCTTACTATGAAAGTGATATCCATCATTTCCGCAATATTTTATTGACCAGAAGCAAGTCATTCCAGTAGAGGAGATTACACAGAGCATGAACACCAGGAGATGGGAGTCACCGGGGCCCATCTTGGAAGTTGGCTCGCCACACAGTGACAGTACAGATTTACTCGGTTCTCACCAGAAGAAGCTAGAGAGGTACAGAGATGCCGGGTGTGAGCAACTCTTAATTATCTGTGAGAAAACCTATTTTAGAGAAAATCCACAGGCCTCCCTTTGACATAATCTCCACTATTCCCCTCATGGAGCCCTATCCTTCATTGACAACAGGTAATAATATGGCAAAGTGTTTGCTTCCTTTTCTTCTATTATTACTGTCCTTTCTCTGGTATAGGTACTGAGAAGCAGCAAAATCTCTCTAAAATTAAGGGGTCAGGCAAATAGGGGAGCAGAGGAACTGAATAATCTGTTTCCTTGATCATCAGCCCTTGGATTATCTACATTGAATAAAATGTAATTCCTTTAAAAAAAAAAAAAAAGAGGAAGAATGAGAACTTTACAATAATCTTCATTCTAGCCAAAAATAATATGTCATAATCCAGAACTTTCTCTAAGTTTTTATCATACAAGGTAATATACCCATCGGAAAAGAAAAATTTTGAGATAGTTTCTAGCCCTTTAATGATTTTAATCAAATATTTTCTTCAAAGTACAAAAGCTATGCCTCAGTTGGAAGCAGCAATATATATAAAATATTTGTACTTCAACCCATATAATTTTTTAACTCTTCTTTGTAAATGACATCATCTTCTAAAGAATCCTTATTTTCCTCTACATGTGTTAAAACAAGATTAGAATTAGAGTATTAGTTAATCCCTTTCCCCTAAAAAACACAGAAATCTCACACACTTTCTTGCTGGCGACAATAGTATTATCTTCACTTTTCAGATGGAAAGAGAGACCTAGTGAGTGAAGGGCCTGGACCAGAGCCACAAGGTGAGGAAGAGAGCAGAAATTCTAACAAAGAGTTCGGGATCCAAGGCCTGGGCAGAGAGGCTGGCTGGCTAACCCGGACAACACAGATTAAACACAGGGAAAAGGTGGTGTTTGTTTCTGACAGTGAAAATTGTGTTGGAGGGACAGGAAATTTGGACTTACATATTTCCTGCTTCTCCTTTTTGCAGCTTCTGATCACTTCTCCTTCTTATTTAGTGCTTGGAAAGTCTGAAATAAGCTCAAACCTTTTAGCACGAGGCCTTCCTTTCTCCCCAAGCAGGAAGAGTGTCTGCTCACCTTCCACGCCCATTGTCACCACATTTAGCTCCCTTTTAACAAAAGTGTGGCTCCACATTTCCCTCCAATGGATGTTTTTTGCCCCACAGCCTGATCCCTGGAAGATATCTTATTATTCTAAGAAAAGCTACCAACAGCCTATTCTATGGAAATCCCACCCAACTCCAAGGCAAATCACACAAAAAGTTTTTAGGAAAACAGTAGGCACTCTTGCCTGCAAATATAGAATAAAGGGGAGGACAGCCTGTTTTAAAATATCCAACCTGGGCACTGCATAGGGCATGATCTCGTTTAAATGGTTCTCAATTTAATGTGTGACAGGATGGAAATTCAGGAGATTCTTTTCATTTCCCAAAGATATACTTATTCTTTTGGGACACATTCCTGGTTTTCTTTTCTATAATCATTTCTGACGTATTACTTATCAGACTCCAAGTTCCCTCAAAGAAAGGAATTAAATAGTCAGTCTCCATTAGAAATGTTATGAACAGCCAAACAATTTTAAGAGCCTTACTCTAGATATCATTAAAAGATATATGTTGTAAAATCATTGCATCAGAG
This sequence comes from Pteropus alecto, assembly GCF_000325575.1. Taxonomy (NCBI): domain Eukaryota; kingdom Metazoa; phylum Chordata; class Mammalia; order Chiroptera; family Pteropodidae; genus Pteropus; species Pteropus alecto. Next base: position 3,221,794 of record NW_006431912.1, read on the forward strand.
TTTAGAGATGTTATAAACTCTAATTATTAATAAAACTGAATGTACAAATAAGACAATGATTACAAATCATTATCTATATAAAATAAAAGCTGTGTAATACTTTGCACAGAGATAGTACCTTTTCCTAGTAAGACCTATTCTATTCACATATACACAGACATAAACAGAGACCCAAACATTCACAAACCTCAAGTGGATTGAATAAAAACTCTTTATAGAAACTCTGCAACATACTTTTGCATAGGTATCTCTAAATTAAAACTATGGTTTTATATGGATACCACCTAGTGGCCCAGAAATGAGGCATCAACTAAAAGAAGTTGTATTTAAGTTACACCAAGAAATAGAGAATATATCATTCACAATATGCTCTAAAGTCTCTAATCTGTCTTTACCCACATAACTTCTCTGCAC
>NW_006431912.1:3222270-3253984 GCF_000325575.1 Pteropus alecto
AAGATATAAAAATAGTAGCCCTGATTCCACTCTTCTCATAGTAGCTCATTTTATAAAATAGCTATTCTTCCCACATTATGTGAAGATATTCTATAGCGAAGCTGTGGCCCAGCCCTCCCAATACCTGTGAGCATTTGTGGAATCTAGGTAAGAAGGGAGTCTTTGTCCAAACTCATTTTCTCAACAAAGCCAACTTACAATACTTATTTTAAAATTGCAAGACCTCCAAACTTCCAATCTCCTTAATTTGCTCTTTGTTTTCTTTCTTTCCATAGAACTTATCATCTTCTAATATGCTGTGAAGGGTAGCAAAATATACCACCCTAAAATATGCCACTTTGGCATAAAAATCATTTTGAGCTAAACACAATTGAGAAGAAGCAATTGTAAGGAAAGCTCTCCGCCCTCTCCCATTTACCTAAAGTGAGACATAAATTTGTAAAAGTGTCCCCCTTCCCCTCTCTACCAGGAAGGACAGAAATTAATCACCAGAGACAACTGTAGACCCTTATCAGTCCAGAGATGACACCAGAAGAACCTACATAATTAACTTTATTATCTAGCCCTTATCTTCCATTAGTTCCCCCATATACTTACCCTTCGCACAATTTGCTACCCTAGAGACTCAGTCCTTTCCTTTGTCTTGTCACTTCTCCAAAACTGTATTGTTCTTTTAAGATACTATGTAAGCCCAAGTTCTAACCACCCACTTTGAGTTACTCATCACTGAGCACTCTCATGTGTTTGGGTGATACATATGTTAATAAATTTCTCTCTCTCTTTTTTTCTCTTGTTAATCTGTCTTTTGCCAATCGAATTTACAGGGCCCCAGCTAATGAACCTAAAATGGGTAGAGTTAAAAAAAAAAAATTTCCTCCCCTACGGCTAGATAATTAATTCATTAGATTTATTATTTATTATTTGTCTCCCCTCACTAGAATCTAAAATCCACATTGCTAAGGATTTTGGTTTGTTTCGTACACTCATGTATCCCAACTGCCTAGAACAGTGCCTGGAGAAGTAGGCATCTAATAAATAAATGCTGGTTGAAGGCATGAATGGAAGATGATTTGTAAATGACTTACATTTAGCAGTTCTTATCTTCTAGCTTCTGCTTTGAAACTAAACACTCAGGGTAAAGAAATCGTGCTGTGGCTCCAACTCACTGCTCATGTCTCATCAATGAGGCAAAAACACTCCACCTAGGGGAGAAATAGAAAGAACAAAGAAAAAAGTGAGGAAGAAAATAGCCAGGCTGAGAGAGAGAGGAGTCAGTCTAGCTCCCCTCCTCCTCTCTCCCAGGGACGAGCTGTCTGCACTTCCTATTACTCGACTCTGTTTCCATTAAAAACAAACTAAATATCATTCAGAGAAACCTGTTAGCAAAAGTAATTCTGTTTTCAAACTAATGTTGTTTTCTGTTTTGTTTTGTTTTTTAAGTGGAACCAAAGAAAAAGTGATGATGGGGGCTTAGAGACAAATAGACATTCTCTCCATTTCTTTTAAAAAAATTTTTTTTGGTAAATGTTGGGAAAGATAATCAAGAAATACTAAAAATAAATGTGAAAGTGAATAAGGTAATGTTCTTTTATGAGTGTAATAATATTAGGTAGGTGTATATATATATTTATTATTCCTCAATTTATAAGGTTTTAAAAACATGATCATATTTTCTTCTTCCTACTAAAATGACAAAGATTAGTAAATGCTTCAAATAATATTAAACACAAGCTATCCCTTCCTTGCCATGTTTAGTACAGTGCCAACTGCATAGTAAGCACTTAGAATTTGTAGTGATAATTATTATGAATGAGTTAATAAAGAATTAAAAAACTGTAAGAGAATATATGAAGAAGATTAAAATAAAGAGATTCAATTGAGAAGGAAGGAGAGAGAAGGAAGAGGAGAAAGAGGGATCACAGAAATGAGAGGCAAATGAAAGATTATCCAGAGGTTCTTGTTCAAATAATTAGAAGACTAAACCCTTCAAAAGTCATTCTCCACATGGAGATAATCCTTGAAAGGATAAGTGAGCGAGAAAAATGGGGGTGAGCCTGGTAGATTCTTTCAAAGCTCAAAAGCCAAATTTTATGGAAGAAAAATCATTTGATGTAGATGGTCTGGGACTTTTTATTAAGTGCTAGTGAGAGCTGTTGCCCAGACAGCTAACAACACTCTGCCCGTGATTTATTCAAAGAGCTAGTGCAGCAAAGACACTGGCAACATGCACTTCACGCTGCCCAGCACTGACTTTGAGTCCACACTGGAGGACCACCTTCAGTGCTTAATATCACCATTCATCATTCCCTCCTCATTGGGCTGCCTCTCCAAGTTTGGAGCCAGTAGGGTCTAGTACTGGTTAGCAATCCTGCTCTTTGAAATCTGCAGTTCAAGGTAAAAAGCCACATACTTTGTGACTATGCACAAAGGTCCTCAGCTACAATAACGGGCTTTTCGGCCACCAAACAACTTTGCATGGGGAACCGGTGGGCCACCTTGGTCTTGCAAGAGAGCAGGTGATCTACTTAGTCACCATGCAATGATCAATGCACAGTAGTTCCCTTAGTCTTCCTGAACGTATCCCTGACCTTTTACCTTGTCCAGTTATTTTAAAGAACTGGCAGGAAATGTGCAGAAAAATTGGAGGTAGTAGTTATAGAACTTAGGTGATCCAATCTCTCCTTTACTTTTATTTCTTTTAAAAGCTAACTGGTTCTGTAGTTATTTCTTTTCCTTTGTTGGGGGAGGGGGAAGCTCATGTTCACTTGTATATACTTTTAAAACTGAAAAACCCGATAGTTCAATTTTCTACTAACTCTCAGAAATGCATCACGGTGTGAATAAATCTGAGCTCTGATCTGACCTTTATCTTTACAATATAACACGAGCACAATAATAATTTATAGGGCTCAGTCGTAAGTGTGACATTTCAATGAGTCGGGTAAATATCATTACCTGAAGCCAGTAGCCCGCCAGGATGCAGTCTGAGAGGCAGGTGGGTGCAGACATTTTCCCATGGAGAATCATTAATCTGACGGTGGGTACGGACCTGAAATCAGCAAAGGTTTCACTCATCAGTATTATGTTGGTTAACAATTGACAATGAGTTAAAAACAAAATCAAAAGGGGAAACAATGGGATTTCGTTTAGCTGAAGAACAAGGAAGTCTCTGACCCTAGCTGTGTTAGGTTGATTGACCACTGAACAACCCAGATGCATGAATAATTGCTCAGGCCTTCCTTCCCTCACTATGCTTGTAGAGGGGACAGTCATGGAGACCAGAGAGGTTATGAATGGAGCAGAACCCCCCAAAGAATGACAGTTAGGAAAGGAGTAAAAAATGAAAAAGAAAATGAATTTGATGGCTCTGTCTGTCTTTGAAGCCCAACCAACATGTAAATCAGGGAAGATATTTGCCATCCAATCTCACTCTATTCTGGGAAGGCAAAGGTACCAAACATCCTTTCTTCTCACCTTCCCAAATTCCCAACCGCATTTAAGTCTGACTTTCCTAGACAATATGTTTTGTTGCATGACCCCAGGATCTCACGAGCAGCCTGAAGAAGCAGGTCACCCAGATGTGTTTTTTACCCTTCCCTTCTGTGACTTCTCAGTAACTAGTAGACAGCCCTTCAGCCTGGCTGGTGATTATCAAATTCTTTTTTATAAAGACAGAAGTATGGAAACTCTGGAATTAGCTGAGAATATCTAACAGCTACATAATATATGTTTCTTTTTATGTTTGTCTCTTTTCATCGTATCATGAGAGGCACAACATCACAACCACACTTCCCATTTTGTATCCGTTTATCCTGTCCCCAGCACAGGGGTTCAGAACGAGCCACCCCAAGATGTGCCTCAGTGGTATGTAGATTATTTTGAGCTAAAGGTAATTTTAGTTTCAGGCTTAAAAGAAACTTCTGCCTGTCCCTTTAACTACCTAGAAGAATTTGAATTAGGAGCCTTGCCCATGATAAGAGATTTTCAGTGATAATCTCTTTTTGACCCACCTATATGGCAAGGCAAACTCATTTACCCTTTTATCTGCTCTTCTTATCATCCTGCAAGGATCTTTTGAAGCCTCCAAGGTGCATTACCTCATCCCTAGCTCAGGATGTCTTATATACCTAAATCCTCCTTTCTATCTCTGAACCTCTTGTGCATATGGGGGAGGGAGGTCTCTGACTTTCTCATGTATGCGGGGTTTCCATAAATATGTATGTATTAAATTTGGTTATTTTCTCTTGCTAATCTGTCTCATGTCTATTTGATTATTAGACCAGTCAAAAGAGAGAAGTTTGTCCCTCCCCCATAGTAGAATGGCAATACTCCCTGAACCACATCAAAATGATGTACAGAAAGCAAATTCTCAAAAAATAAAACCTCTATTTAAAAAGAATGCTAACAACGGCAACCCACGATATGTTCTGATAAAAATTTGCACTTTAATAGGGAAATTGCTCTCCTAGGGACTAAAACCATCTTCATGTTGCAGAAAAGCCCCCTTGGTTCAGAAGTTTTCTCCTCTAAGCCAGCTCTGCCTCCTCCCTCCAGCCCCCAACTTCAATTATTATGCTTTGGTAGGTTTCAGCAATATCTTGACCAAGTTCTCCTTTGTATTGGAAGAAAATGTTTGCTTTTTGTGAAATACATTTATACACTTGTCTTGCCCATAACCAACAGATTAAATACACACACATATCACTTGCCAAGAGTTCCAGCTGTTTAGATTTTCACCCAAACATGTGAATAAAAACCGCAGGCAAAACAAGTACTGTCTCTCATACCTTTTATGGATTAACAAATAGCCCTTACCCTGCTGATGCCCGTTCTTAATTGGACTATGCTGTGAGGAGCAATTAAGCCTAAATGGCCACTTGCTGAGGTGCTGGTGAAAGAAATGCTGCAGCTTGAAGCATTTGCATCCTCCAAATAGAACACATATGCTTTGCTTTGGTGCCCATAAAGAAAAGAGATTTACTTTTTTGTGTGTGTGCTTTTAAAAGTGAAAAGAGGCCACTGTTTCATGAACTAGGTGGAAATTATTTAAGAAGCTTCTTTAGACATAAAATAATTTTTGCAACTTTTGTGCAAATAAGAGATGTCAAGATGGAAGGGCTTTGTTTCTCCGTGAAAGAGGGCAGCAACTATGCAAGAGAGGCCTCTCTCCTCCCTCAATTCTTGGTGTGTCTCCATTGTGTGTGCAAAGGACAGACCAGAATCGGCAAAATGAAGCAATGAGATAATTCCCTGGACACAAACAGACCCTCACCTAAACGGCATATAACAGAGGAAGAGAAGTTTTATTAAAGAATATTCAGAGGCATTATTTTTCAGCACGCATTTTTGCTCTTGAAAATAGAACAGAGCAAAAATAAAGAGGTTAACCACATGATATCACTAATATGTGGGATATAAACCTAAAAGCAAAAAACGAACAGGACAAACAAACAGATTCATGGACATGGACGATAGACTAATCGTTACCAGAGGGCAGGGAGGGAGGAGGGAGAGGGAGGTAGATGGGGTAAAAGGGGTCAAATATGTGGTGACATTAAAGAATTTAAATAAATAAATAAATAAATAAGAATAAAAAACAAAAAACAAAATTCAACCAAAGAAAGAAAGAAAGAATAAAGAGGTTGAGATAGGACTGGCTTGGCCCTGTTGGCACGGAAAAGTCCTTACAAGCAGCCCTCATGAAGTTTGAGGAATAGAGTATAGAAATAAAATGGAGTCACTATAGTCAAGCTAAATTACTAAAATTAAATAGGTTGAGGCATGAGGAAGCACTTCTAATCTTGTATTAAATAGTCTGGGAATTTAAACTTTTAAACCTTCCAATTCTATGTCAATGCCTGGATATATACCAGATCTCTAGATAACCTTCTAATTATCCCCTAAAAGACTCAACTATCCAGACTACCTGACATACACCTGACATGCATTATCCAGACCAACAAACATGACTAAACCTCCTGGTGCCTCAACTGGCATCCATCATCCACCTGCCTGATATCTGACTGATAACTGTCCTGGACCAATCCTAGGGCTAAGAATGCAAAACTGATTATTCTCAAAAATGTACTTTTTACTATAAGAATTCTCAAATTTTCTTCTTCGTACCACTTCTGGGTTTTTGCCTAGTTGTGTTTCCAGTTTGCAATCCTAAGACCCTTGAATAAATCTTTATCATTTATTTCTAGCCAAAGCCTCCAAACTCTTTTTTAGTTCATTCAACACATTCTTCAGGCATGCAGACACATGCACTGTTGGCCTCGGTTACTGATATCTGTGCTGTTTTCTTTTAGCATGGACAAGGGCCAGAGGAGATAAGCTGGACTTTTCTCCTGCGCCATGTGGAGAGCCATTGAAAAGGTTTTTTTTTACTGTTGCTGTTGCTTTTCTCATAGGAAAAGAGAAAATCCATTGCTTTTGTAAACATTATATTCATTATTGAAAAATAAACTTTAAGTGATCAAAGGAAAAAAATGAAGAAAAGATTTTTAAAAATCACTCGAAATTCCTCTATCCAGAGATATCGATCATTTATCATTCTCTGAATGCCATTCCAAACATCTCTGTATGTATATATATAGATAAAAGAAACAGGAATAATTCTACAAAACCAAGATCATAGTATAAGAGCTGTATATTTTTAAGTGTTTAGTTTTATTTTATTTCACTTTACCAAAGCAACAAAAAGCCGTAGTAATATTGAGTAAATTATTAACCTTCAGAAAAACTTTCCTCCCTAACGAGTTATTTTAACATTTAAAATATGTCTTTTTGTTGTGGGAGGCTGACCTTACATTGTAGTTTTTGGAAGAAAACTACTTAAGTTCAAATGTTTTGGGGCCTGCAAATTAAAGGACAATAGATTAACAGGAGAAAAGTTTGGGTTTATTTACATGTGCACCTGAGAGCACTCAGTAATGTGTAATTCACTGAAGAATGAGAGGCAAAGGTTTATATACTAACTTAACAAAAAAGAAGAGGGGGTTGGGTGTCAATGGGAAAGTATGGAAGGGTCTTTTGAGTTTTTTGATGCTAATGGAGAGCTGAGTTCAAATGTTCTCATGCTAATGGTTAATCCTCTCCCAAATAAGAGCTTCCTCCAGAGGAGGATTCATGAAAGCCATGTTTTTAGGAGGTTTTGCTTAAATTGGGTAATGTTTCTTTTTGTGGCTATTGATTGTTCAGATGTTTTTCAGTTTAAAGTAATTTTTATATCACTTTGGTGGGCTATTAATCTCTTCATAAGACTTTTAGCCACCTCCCTAGCTTCCACCCAGTAGACACCAGTGGAAACGCCTTCTTTCCCCAGTGGGACAACCAAAATGTCTCCAGACATGTCCAAATGCCCCTGGAAAGCTGGGTCAAAATCACCCCGAGGTGAGAACCACTATTTCTATTTAAAAAATAGAATTAAAGAGAAAAAAATAACTAATAGATTGAAACCATAATTTTTAATCATATAATTTCTATTTACTCCTCATGAAAATTTTTTTAAAAATGATACTTTTAATTCCTTCTGCATTTCCTCCTCCTAACTCCCAACATTGGTTAGCCATTTTTCTTAAGTTTTCAAGATTTGGAACACTTATATTTTATTCTATAACTATAATTCTGACAATTAGTAACATGTTAAAATAAATCCAGGTTCACCCCATGTCCTTTACCACAGCTTCTCTATTCATTCCTCAGTTCATGAAACAGATGTTCAATTGCTCAAGGAGTCTTCTCCACAGCTGGAGGTAAAGACTTCGAATTATACATAGACATAAAGTACTCCCACATTCTAGAGTGAACTGCCAGACAGACCCTCCAGAACTTTCAAGAAACATGGCAGTTCCAACCCTGCTATTATCTCTCGTTCCAGCCTACTCATGCAGAAGACAAGAACTCAAGTAATATTGTGGGGATCAGCTGGGAGGATTGTGCTTTGCCATTCCTCTTCTGCACTTACTCCTAAACACATATATATAAACACAGCAAGCCAAAGAAAGGACCAATGTCAGAATCACTGGTGGAGATTTGTGGAACCTGAAAAAACCTGAGACAACCCTCTCATTCCTCTTTGGACATCTGTTTACTTGCTGATCTTCCACTCTGTGTCTAATGTAGGGTGACAAAAAAAAAAAAAGAGTGAAGATAGTGGTGGAGCAACTCGTGCTCTAGATATTTAGTGACAAGATACATGAGTTTCCTAGGGTCAGGTACACACAAGGTAGCCAGGTTGAGCCATCTCAGTAGTTCCCCATCTAGGGGGAAAGCCTTCCAGACAAAAAGATTCTAGCAGCTGGAGGCTATGGAGCAGATTGCCAGAGCTCAGCTAAAGTCAGAGAGGCTTTGTCAGAGCACCAGTTGCTTGTCCGGGAAGGAAAAGGTCCTTGAAGGGCCTCAAAAAACTCACACACGTGCCTCTTGAGAACACCAGCATTTAGACCTCTGTCACACAGAGCGAATCAGAGGAAACACAACCTGATAAACACCCAGTGATACCACCTAAGTGATGTTCACCCCATCCCCCAACTGTCCTTCTCCACGCAACACACCAAAAAAAAGGACTGAGAAGAAAAAGTGCTTGAGGAAGGTAGATGAGGGAAGGCAGAGGGAAGGAAGAAGGACCTCTGTGTTGGAGAGCAAAATCTTTTTAACTCTACCTCTTTAGGTTCAACGGCTGAAGCTACAAATAAAACTGATAAAAAAAAAAAAGAAGAAGAAGAAGAAGAAGATTAACAACAGAAAACAACAGTTTTAATTATGTACTATGCATAAGAGCTCACGAATTAAAATGTGGCTTAAGGGAGTGGCCAGATGATTGAGATTTATATACCATCTTAGGCTAAACAAAGGAAAAGGGGTTTTGAACCTCTTGAGTGAAGAGAGTAATAAGAGGAAATAAATATGATAAATAAAGTTTGTCTTGTTACGCCAATAAGAGTCTCAGGTGACAAGAGTTGTCTGTAGGAGTAGCTCTCTTCCTGGCACAGAGACATCTTTACAAACGGAAACTTCCTTTACAGAAGGGAAAATTTGTGCTCTATTTTTAGGCAGTTAGGGGGAGGTAAAAACTTTTCCTTAGTCTGCTGGTTTTCAATTGTGTTTAGCTCAAAATAATTCATATGCCAAAGAGACATATTTTGGTACCCATCATTCTGGCTCCTATAATGTGCCATAAGTGCTCAACCTTGGAATTGAAAGAAAATGAAAGTCAAATTGAATATGAGATAGAAGTTTTATTGAATTTTGAATACTTGATTGGGCCAAGATATTATTAAAAGAAGAAAGGAAGATTTGACTAGGATGGTTTGAAGACTGGAGAATGTGATGAAAGATTTTATATTTGGATATTTCAAGTTCAACCCATTCAATAATCTGGTTATATTTATTTTGAATCATATCATGATCTATTAGATTTATTTCTTCCAAGGACTCCTATCTACTGTATTGCCTAAGTACTGACATTATTGAGATTATCTGTTGTCTTTAGACCTGAACTTGCAATGGTTAATAAATTATTTACACTTTGTTGGCATTCCTTCACCATCTTTTGGCATTGAATATTGCTATGAAGAAGTTTGAAGTCAGCCAGACTTTCCCCTTCTTTGTGACTTAAATTCTTTTCTTCATGCCCATAAAATCTTCCTTTATCTCATATTCAGTGACTTTTTAAGGATATGGCTGGGTGTGGGTTTTGTTGTGCCAATCTTTCTGGATCACGCTGTTATCCTCTGATGTGCTGATTCGGGCTTTTATTGAAGGAAACTGTTTTATATCTGAAATTATTTCTGCTCCATCTGTTCTGTTCTCTTTCTCAGAAATGTCAATTAGTATATATTGGATCTCCTTTGTTTTTCTTCTATATCCAGTACTTTGTCTATAATCTTTTTTATGTCTTTGTTTTTCCCATTTCATTTTGGGTGAGGTTGCCAAACCTGCCATTTTGTACATAACTGTTTTTGGTCCCATTTATTATTTCTCTGTTGTTTTTATCTTCCATTATTTTTAGTTCCTTTGACATATTTTCCTGTTACCTTTTAATTTTTCTCTAAATTTTTCTATTCTTTGAAATCCTTTTCTCTGATTATAATTTCTCTAGTTCTAGGCAATTTTTCTCTGGCATATGTTTTACATCAACTTTGTAAATATTGTTTCACTCTTCCCCCACTCCATTATTAATAATAATATTATTATTATTATTATTAATTATTTTGGCAAGATCCATACATAGGGCTTCATTCTGATTATTAGTCATCTTTGAATCCTTGAATGGCTTTCTGGTTCTGTGTTTAAAAAATTATGTGTGATTTTGCTAGAAAATGTGGAAATGTGGTATGAGCCACACGCTCACACTCAATCTTTAGTTTTGTGCCTTGGAGCACTTCTGCCCTCAGCTTTATATTTAGGGGAACTTCTGTTGGGCATTGCTCTCTTCTACACCTCATCTCTGGGTTCCTTCAACTGGGAGTTGAGAGCATTCTTTGGAGGTTTTTAAAAGCTATACTGAGAACTGTATTTATGGGTGAACAACCTAAAAGTCAAGATAGGTACACAACATAGGAGAATGAAGACAGTGAAAACAATTACTTTAGCCTATGGCTTTTAGTATTCCCTCCCTATGCCTAACATATCTCAGCAATACATAAGCTACCTTCACCTAAAGTTTTTAGCTGCGATTTTTAAGAATAAAAAAAAAAGTGAAGTCAATCATTACATGTGTGGAATTGCTTTCTGTCTGAGACTGGAGGAGTGAGAGCAGTATCCCTGTACCAGGCTTGGAGGACAAGCATGCTAGACCCCTCTGCAGACTACATGAAGGGTATCTTGTTGCTTAATATTGGTTATCACGGCTCAAAACATCACCCAGTTCTCCCTCTCCATCTGTACTTCTGACTTTCTCCACTTGTAAGAAAATGGCTGGGTGGAATTTTTCCATGGCCAGCTTGTACTACCTAGAAGTATATCCTAGAAAGGTTGGGGGAGGGAGCACAGAGGAGGGAGGATTATACGCTGTTTCCCATGGTCAGTTTTCCACTTCATTGATGCATTGGAACTGTAGGGAGGGGTGGTGAGTATAACTTTCTCAAGAGCAATGAAACATTCGACTTATTGGATGAAATTTCCCATTCAACACTCAAAAATTCCTAGAAGGCAAAGTGGATAGGGATGAAGACCATCGAGTGCATCTCCTCAATTTACCAGTAACCAGAGCAAAGGTAAGAACCCAGACTGACTGATCCTCAGGCTAGTGTTCTTCCACTACATCACATGCTGCTCCTCCCCCTAGAAAAATGTGAATAGATAAAGGGAACAAGGGATCATCTTTATTAAATGTAGGAAAAATAAATTAACAGGGAAGTCCCACTCAGTTCTTAGTAAGGTAAAACTCACACCACTACAACTTGCTTCAATCAGGTACCTTTTAGAGGAGCAGAGTTTGTATTTTGTCGTTATTTTGCTTACATTTAAAATTGAAAGAAATAATAAATTTTGGTTAGAGATTAGTGAATATAAAGGTGTACACTGCCCCCCGCCTGCTCCCCTGCCAAACTCTCTGACCCCTTTCTCTCCAAATTCTATGAACGCTGGATAAAGAACAGATGTGCTACAAACCACCAATTCCAATTTGTCCGAAATGCCAGGAATGTATCTCCCTTGCTGAACCACCAAGCTGCTTAAGGTTTCTCCAATAGCTGGTGTTAATCTTTAGAGGGAGATGCTGGGAGAGCTGGATGCACCTCCCAGGAGGCAGGGGTCTTGAGCAGGAGTGGGGTTTCTAGGGCACTAGGAATGGAAGGATTGCAGTAGGAACAAAGCCCAAGAGAATGAAGAAAGATCCCAGACTTGCGGGAGGGATTCCTTCTGCTCCTACTTCTTCCTCCCTTTTTTCCTTTTTTTCCCCTTGATCTTTCTCTTTCTCCTTAAAGTAGCAAGAACAGGAGGTATGGCAAGAGATCCTTGCAGAGGTTCCCCTCTTGTAGCTATTTAAAAGTATAGAATAGCGAAGTCCTCTTGGAATCATTTAAAAGAAATGACATAAAACACAGACAATGATTTGATCAAAGTTGTATACTGCAGTAAGATTTAAAGTTACGAAATGTTATTAAATAATTAAAATATTATCAATGAGGAAATGATTATGAATTAATATAGTAGAAGACACAAAAAAGATCCAATTGTCAAATAAGACTCATGCACATCAGAGAGCTTACCCAGTACCAAGCTTTACTAACATGTTCAAAGATGCAAGTAACAAAGAGGCACAGGTAGAGTAGGGAGGGATCCAAACCACTAGCTGCACTCCTTAGATTTCTTCTTCCTGCACCAGAGATGCTCTGGGCTCTAAATAATAGATAAGGTCTCTAAGAAAGGTATGCAGCCACCTTACTTACCCAGAAGGATTTACTCAGTTCAGGAGGGACTGAAACATTGGAAACACCTCCATTTTATACTCAGAATTTACATAATTTACATGACATATTCCAGAAAGTCATGCCCTGTAAATTCACAGATTCCGGGTTTGTTTACCTAAGAAGGTCATTCTGCTAAAAGCATTCCATGGACAAGGACTCTTCTGCCAGCAAAAGTCATTTAGTTTGTCAGGAGGTCTGTCATTAGTGTGTTTACAAGATTAGACCGGTTTACTTGCCATCTTTCTTACCTAGGAACATATCCTCTCTCCCTAGTAAAGGGAGAGAATGGATCATAGACCTGCTGCTTCCAAAGCATATTATGCTACATATTTAGGAAATTTTATGGAATCGTAAAAGTTTATATTCACAGAGCATACTACTTTTGCCATATTGATCAATTACGAGAGCATAGAGCTACAATATTTGCATTATCGTTTCAACTATGGGTCGATGTAAGAAACATCCAAACATGCAGAGAATTTTTATAAGAATTTATTTGAGCCAAATTGACGACATGCCGGGGAGCAAGATCTCAAACGCTGCAGAGAATAACAGTTTTGCAGTTGCTTTTACGGATCTGAAATTAAGGATGGAAGATAAATAAGAAAGATTACATGAAGGTGGGAGAAAGCAAAATGGGATGGGATTATAGGTTAGTTAAGATGGCTCTTTAGAAGGAGGGGTTTGAAATGGGGCATTTCGAAGGTGTGTTAAATTAGATGCACAGAAACAATCAATGGACAGAGTTTGCTTACAGCAAAGATAAGCCTTTTGGTAAAGAAGTTAGTATTATAGAAAAACTAAGAATATTTTTAAATGATTATTTCTGGGTCTACGGATAAGAAATGATTATTTTGTTTTTTTATATTTTCAGTATTTTCCACAAGAACTTAAATTACTTTCATCAATTTTCTTTTAAGTTTAAATTAAAGCATGCAGAAAAACCTAGGTGCCATAATGGACAGAGCATAGAATTTGAAAGCAAACTGATTGGTTTCAAACTCTGGCTTGACTGCTCAATGTGATGAGATCTTGGGCAAATTAGTCCAATTCCTCAGCTGTAAACTAATAAATATAACACTCACCTTTCAGGGTTGTTGTGAATTTTAAGTAGAAACATCAACTACAAATGTTATGCACCTCCTTAGACAGGCCCTGCCTGCTTGCCTTTCATCGGGGCCCACCAATTACTTGCCCTGGAAGAGCCTCCTTGGCTTACCTCCATACAATTAAGCCAACCAAACACATGCTCAGAGTGGCTCAGTCTTCCTGTCATTGTGAGATGTGAATGAAACACAACATCCCAAGACCTGGGATCTCACATTCTGGCAGCTGCTGAAGTGCTCTCTAATCAACAACTCTGAAGCATAGTTTCTCTATAAAGTCTTTCCAGAAAAGGCCCATATAGTTTTGCAAGCATACCTGCTGAGTGTCCTGCCTTGATTCTCTGTGCCCACTACAAAGCACTAGTCAGGGCAGTCACTTTGCATTGCTTCACATCTTCTCTTGCCTCTCTACTTTTTCGTCATTTTTGCTGCCCTAGGTTTGTACCTCAAAATAAATTATCAATACTTTATTCTTTGCCTCTGGTTCTGCTCTGCTTTCTGGGAAACTTGAATCTAAGATAGCAGATCATTTATATAAAGCACCCGGCATATAATAAGCTCTCAAAATTACTATGTGTGTGTATAAATCTATGAAGGGCGTGTGTGTGTGTGTGTGCATGCACACGTGTGCACACACATGTGCATGAGCACACATGCACTAGATAATATACGAGATATTCTTGTTGTATTTTTTATATCTTTATAAATGCCACTGTAAAATAAAATTTAAATAAAATAACCTATTTTGTTTCCATTCCTACCTATAAACAAAGTAGAAACCCAACATATTCAATTGAAGCTACAGTGAGATGGCCTTCAGATAATGAATTATTTACAAAGTTATCAATCACATGCCCAATGTGTGAGTCAGGATAATATCATGGTTAAAACATAAACGTTAACATCAAACAGACATGGATTAGAAATCCAAATCTATAGGATCTGAGAAAAATTAACCTCTTAGGGACTCTCTCCTCATCTAAAACTGATGAAATAAGTATCTTCCTGCAGGTTTGAATTAGATAATAAATGTAAAGTTCTTAACACAGAATCTATGCATAAGTTATATCATTATTATTATTATAAATGCCATTTATAAGATATATTCCAAATCAAATCATAGTAACATTAAAAAATGTGTTAATGAAGAATAGGAGTTAGAATGAAAGTAGAATGTAATTCATTCATGGGTTAATTATGTTCTAATGCTTGTGTATAGGCCAGGGGAGATCCAAAGTCCTAAGGCACATGTCAGAACTGTCATTATTAGATGTGTGGCATGCCGACACATCAGAAACACAGGAAAATGGAGACAAGCAGGGCTGGTGGCAAGGGAAGACTGGACAAGGCAGCCTAGGGCCTGAAGAAATCAACCCAAGAACTATTTCTGGTCCTCTGAGAACAGCTGTGGAGGCTGGTAGAGGGAGCAGAATCCATCACTCTTCTCTGAGGACTCGTGGGCCAAGTTGATTGGGATTCCAGTCCTAGTTTATGTAGTACAGTGTCAGATAGAAAAACTGAGACTGTAACCCACTCTTTAGTGATAGCCACCATTCCAGAGCTCAAGGTTGCTTTATAATATTCCTCCAGCCCATCAGCTATCAAGTCTCAAGCAGCACATAGAATCACAGATCTCAGTGGTCCGCAGCTGCTAAGATATCTTCTTGACATGCCTGGATTAACTCAAGGAGGGTAGGGCTGAGCTTGTAGACAGAGGCAGGAAATGATTCACATATGATAACTAAGACCCACAGAGGGCGATAAGTAGACTTATGTCAGGAAGGAGAAGCATAGCATTTACTGAAGAGGTTCGTGAAGGAGGCCAGAGGCCAAAGCACACCCATAGCCTTATATCCCTTATATCATAAGATCAGAGCAAATCTAAGCAATTCCTCATCCATGTTAGTGCCAACTGTCTGCAGGGACATTTTAAACCCAAATCTTTACTAAATCCTTGTTTAAAATAAGTCACTTAGGAAACAATGGCTTAGACACCCCCCCCCTCCTTTTTTAACAGATTCTCTGGGATTCCTTATCTTTTTCATGCAGAAAGAGTATACAGCAGAAAAAAAAACTTCAGCCTCTCTTCCACGCCCAACAAATACTTCAAAACTCAGTATCATTTGCATCTTTTCACATCAGGATATCATCCATCTCATGGTTTAACATGATGAGATGATGCTGGAGGACATTATTATTTCATGTTTCTATTCTGAGAAAGATGTCTCTCTTCAACTTAACTACTAGCTGACAAAAATAATGTTGAACATCTGCAAGAGATAAAACAACTTGAATCCAATTTCCTTTCACATAGATTAAGAGCCCCATTCTCCTGTCACTTATGTAGCATATAACTCAATTTTTTGCAATATTTAAATGAGAGGCTAGTTTTTCAGGTCTGTCATATGGATGACATAAATTTTTTATTTTGTCCCTTCCACTGATGTAGTGAATATATGAGACCCTGTCAGAATATGGCAGCTCAGGAAAAAAAAAGGGAAATCATACACTAAAAGACAGAAAGACCAGTTAAAAGGGAGAGGCTGAAAGAAAATCTCTTTTAAGTATGCAAATAAGTAAATCACCCAATGTGATATATTCCATCAGGAAATGTGACTTTCAAATGGAACCTGAGTCACCTGCATGGCTCAAAGAGTAAATGGTCAATAATTTGTAATTAATTTGATAGTCAAGATACTTAAACAGGGATGTAATAGTTGTGACTAAAACAGAAAGTTGTTCAATTGGTGCAAGTAACTGGAAAGTCTAGGGGTCATTCTGGTGTCGGGTAATGGTTGAACAAGGAGTTATTCGAAGTCACCAGGACCTACTTCTTGATATCTGTTGCCTCTGTTTCCTTTGTGTTGGTTTCATTCTCAGACAGTCTTTCTCCAAATGGAAGAAAGTTGGCTACAACAACTCCAGGCTTATGTAACAAGTTTATTAAGGAGAATCAATTTGTTGGGCCATTTTCAGGATCAAGTAAGGAAAACATGAAATACATTAAGTGTTAAAAGTAGAAGGAATTTAATTTAGGGAATTGGCTACATGGGTGAGGAAGAACTGAGAACCAGAAAAAAGTCAATCAAGAAATTAGAAATGGCAGAAGGTCATTACCACTCTTAGTGCTGGTAGGACGATGGTGTTATTGGGACCCAGAAATATAAGTCAACTGGAAGAATCCAGAACCATGGCAAGTCAGTCGAACAGAAACTAGTCGTAGAGGAAAAATAGCCACTGATGGAGATACTGCCCAAAGTAGAAGGGAAAGGGGAAATTTCCCTGGCTTCCAATCTCTTGTCAGTGGACAAATCTAGCTGGAAACCAGCTTGCAAGGCAGCTCCGTATATGTAGTTGCCTATAATACAGAGCAGGGGAAGAGTAGGGGAATAGATCTGAGAGCAAGCAGGAAAATGACCGGCGCAGGATTTAAGCAAAAAATGATTTCATTTCTTTGTCGTAATTACTTTCAAGCATAATCTGTTGACTCTTGGGTATATTCCCCTAATTTACTGATCAGTTTAAATTGTTAAACCTCTGTCCAGTGTCCAAGCAGCATGAGTTGGCACACTTCTGGGCCTGGGGGCTTACTTGCTCTGGAAAAGTAAGCCACCAAGACCATGGGGAATTATCAGCCAGCACACATAGGGGTAAATAGGTGAGAGAAATCTCTATATTCTTGATGGATACATTATTGGAGCTAAAAGGAACTTCAGGCTTGCATACAACTAGGGCTGGGGGAGAACTTTCAGTCACATTCTAGGTCAGTAGAGAACTCCAGACTAGCGATAAATAGCACTTGGTCTGAGGACCACTGGGGCTGGAGCAGGGGAACTCTAAAAGGTATGTGCTGGGAATGGTAATTATCAGCTGACGTGAGTTAGTCACACAGGGTACGAAGATGGCACATGTGATCTGGAGATTGATTATATACAAGGGACTGAGAAATTACATGCTAGAGATAGAGAAAATAGGGACTGAGGATAAGGGAGACAGGATTCCCACTGTTTTTAAATATGGAAAGGGGAAGGCCAGAATAAAACATATGATGTCCTATTATAATTCGGAGGTATCTGTATAAACTAATGGTTTTAATATATATGGATAGAAAAATATAGAAAAAACTATAGGGGGGTGTGTGTGTGTACATCTATTTTCTAGCTCTCTGTTGAGAGGACTTAGAAGCAACACCCCCATAGCAATGAGCACACCTAGCACTCAGATCCTGTTTTTTAAATACCATTTTCCACTAAAAGTAACCAGGTGACTTTGGAAAAATGGCTGATACCAAGGCTAGAAAAAAGGAAAGTACAGATAAGCCTAGAACATCTTATGCCAAAACATAAGTTCTCAAAAAATGATAGAAACATGTTAAAAGATTATAGGAGCCAAACCTGGGACAAATTGAGCATTGAAATAAATGATAGCATTGAATTATAACATATTGAAAAAAATAGGAATCCATGGATCTCACGAAGATAAATAAATGCATAAGTAAAAAGGGTTAAAAAAAAGACTACTTTATAGTAGACTGCCAACTAATACATGTAGAAGAAATGATGGAATGAACTAAAATTGTTATTTGGCAATCATTATGATAATAATTGATTTAAGCAGGAATCATTAACAAATACTAAAACTGGTGAGTGAAAAATTGATGAGGAACAGGATATTTACATAGTCTCAAAGTAGCACTCCATGAAACACTTATTAATTTTACAGCAGAAAGATCTGGCAGATAATAATCACGTGAAAAAAGTTAACATCACCAGTAACAAAACAAATCAACATCATGCGCATATTCTCGTTTCTGTGGTATGCCTTGAAAAAATTTCATTATGTTAATCTAATCCTGTGGAAGAATCAAATAAATCCAAATTTAGGGACATTCTACAAAGTAATTGGTTTGGACGCTTCAAAATTATGAAGCCTTGAAGGGCAAGAAAAGACTTAAAGAACTGTGTCAGTTGAAATAAACTAAACAGAAATGACAACTAAATGCAATATGTGATTCTGGTTTGGATTCTCAAACTGTAAAGAATATTATTGTGAAAATGGGTGAAATTGCAATGGGATCTTTGTGAAATGCTTAGTAGAGGGAGCATTTGAATTATACATTAGCATAAAATCAGTGTTAATTTCCTGATGCTGATGGATACATTGTGGTTTTATTACAGGATGTCTTTTGTTTAACAAATACACTGAAGAATTTAAGAGTAATGGGTCATTTGTCCACTACCCATTGTCAAGTGGATGAGGAAAGAAAAGAACTGTGTGTGTGTGCGTGCGTGCGTGAGAGAGAGAGAGAGAGAGAGAGAGAGAGAGAGAGAGAGAGAGAGAGAGAGAGAGAAAGTGAAAATGATAAGGCAAATGTAGGCTAATAACTGTTGAGGAATCTGGATGAAAGATGTATAGTTCTTCTCTACACTACTTTTGCAACTATTCAGCCTTCCCTATGTTATGCTTTTTAGAGGATTCTACAGTAGAATTGCCTGGACACCTCCCTCTGGCATTGCGGATATTTTTATTTTATATCCATGGCCCACTCTTTAAAAGTTTTTGCAGTCTTCAAAGGACTGGCCTTCAGTGGCCTCGTGTAGCCTCCTTAGTGGTAAGTAGGAGCAGGCCCCAGCTTTGTGTGACCTAAATCTTATGCAATTTGGGAAACGCTCCTGAAGAAAAATTTTAAAATTCAAATTTGAAACTAGATATGAAAGTGACTATTTATTTAGAAAAGGCTCAAGCAAATGGAAGGCACTGAAGCTCAAACCGCTTTAGCATGGGAATGAATCTGCCTCTGCAGGAATGATGAGGTGGGCCAGCTCTGCTGCCTGGGAGTTGTCTGCCCTGAAGAGACGTGGCTGAGTGAATTAGACTAGCTATACAGGTAGAAATGTTGTTTCTCTTAAAAAAAAAACCTTTTTCATTAACTACATAGGCTTGGGTTTGGGCCTAAGGAAGAAAACACCAAGGAGACTATTCAGCCTACCTTGTGCGTTCTAAGCCACAAAAGCCTGCCTCCCCTCAGCAAATGGACTTGAAGTATAGCCTTGCTACAGCTGAATAAAAATAAAGTGCAATGTCACTGATGTTCATATCAGCATTATTCACGGTGGCCAGGACATGGAAGCAACTGAAGTGTCCTATGATAGATGATTGGCTAAAGAAGCTGTGGTACATATATACAGTGGAATATTACTCAGCCATAAGAAGAGATGAAATACTGCCATTTGCAACAATGTGGATAGACCTTGAAATAATCAGACTAAGTGAAATAAGCCAGACAGAAGAAGTTGAAAATCACATGATATCACTTATATGTGGTATATAAACCTAAAAGCAAAAATTGAACAGGACAAACAGAGACTCATGGACATGGACTATAGACTAGTGGTTACCAGCGGGTAGGGGGTGGGTGAGGAGAGGGGAGCTACCTCCTCCGGGGTAAAGGGGGTCAAAATAAGGGGGTAGAGGGAGGGTGAAGTGAATAAAGGGGATCAAATATATGGTAGCTGAAGGAAACTGGACTTTGGGTGGTAAACACACAATAGAATATACAGATGTCAAATTATAATGTACACCTGAAAATTATATAATTGTATTAACCAACGTTACCCCAATAAAATTAATTTAAAAAAAATAAAAATAAAAAATAAAGTGCAATGTGATGCAAGTTAGAGGCTATCATGTGGTCAAGTCTAGGTCTCCAGAGGACCATATCAGTTTTTAGTTGAATACCTTAAGAGAAATAAAGATCATGCATTTACTTGATCTTTTTGTCTATATTTTTGAGACCTTGTGGGGTATGGGTGGGGGCCGAGAGGAAGTTAGCTTTTGTAGGATCTCTATCCATCAGCCACATGACGTCCCATAAATATCCATTCCTCATACCAGCCTGTGTGCCAAGATTAAGAAATGGCTGTCAGAACCCTGTCTCCTTCAAGGCTCCTTTTTATATGGCAGTAACAAGCAAACAGAGGTCCTTGTTCTTTCTAAGAAGGTATGTTGTTTGTACTTACCTGTGCATGAAGGAAAAAACAAAACTAAAAGACAGAAAAAAAAAACTAGATAGAGTGGAAATACTGCTCCCTCTACTAAGCATTTCACCAAGATGAAACCTGCTTCCCTTTTATAACCCAACTCATCAAATAACTAAGACAGCTCATAATATTATCCATCATGCTATGGTAGTGTCCTTGGATGCTACAAAAGAACACGTGGAGGTAGATTGCCAATTTGTTATTTTTAGTTCTTGAAAAATTTGACTATAGGGGGAAATTTCAAGAAAATCACCCAGTCCCCAGCCTATCTATAGAGCACTTAAAGCACATCTATCAGTAAGAAGCGCCAATTACATCCGCAGGCATTGCAGGTGACCAAAAGATATTTCTCAGCCTTCTCTCATCTATCCTTCTCACATGGGCTTATAGGAGAGCTTCTTCTACGTGTCCTCCAGGAGTGTGGAGGCTGTGGGTGGGAGCGGCACACTTCCACCTTGAGCTTCTGCATTTGTTTCCCTCTGGTGGAAGCATTCATCCCCAGATCCCCACATGGCTAGTGCCTTCTCCTGCTCCAGATGTCACCTCAGGTTTCACCACCTCAGAGGAGTCTTTCCCATAATTAAATCAGAAGTCATGCCCATCCCGAACAATTATTTTCTGTCATTTTCCTCTGTTGATTTAGTTCATATCCCTCACCACTATGTATAGCCTTTCATTGTCTGTGTCCCCCAACTAGGTAGGAACTTTGATCTGTTCATCACTGTATTTCCCACGCCTAGCACAGAGCCCAGCATGCAATTGGTGCTCAATACATTGTTAATTCAACAGCTGTGAAAAGAGGAGGAAAAGCAGAAAAAAAAAAAAAAAAAGACTCGTGAGCTGCATGAATGAATAGGTGGGCATGGCATTTCTTTCAATAAGTTTCTTTCATTAACATGGCCAAAGTACTGGGTACCTCCAAAGGGACTTATGATTGAAACATGAAGACTGAAATAATTCCCAAAGTAAGAGATCACAGTTTCAATAAAAGCAAAACAACTTATTCTTTCTGTGTCCAATTTGTTCAGTCAGCCTGAAATCTCCAGGAACACAAAAAAGTACAAAAGGACCAAAAACATTTCTCTGTGGTACCTGAGAAAGTGGTTCAATGATGACAAGAACTCATGATGGACAATCTGTGGTAAGAAAGTTGTAAGGAAGCTGTGATATAAAACTCTTGTCCAATTCTGGATGTTCAAACAACCAAATCAAGGCTTACTGACTACTAACCATGAACAGATGAGAGTTCCAAGTAATTCCCTAGAAATCCTGAAAGAATTTAGACAGAAGTTGTTAGATGGGATCCAGTGAGGGTGGGGCCTGACGGACCAGGGGGACCATCAGATTGTTCTAATTATTCTAGATTATTCTGCCGCTGGAAAGTTCTGTCCAGTTTACCATGCCTAATCTCTGCCCTGTAACAGCAATCCTTATTAAGCACCTACTATGTGGCAGACATTGTGCTAAACACTCCATCACTAACTCAGTTTTAATTTCATTCCAGATTTTGCACAAGGGTTGTTGGATCTGACTCATACAATCCTGGGACTAGAAGCTAAAACACATGCTACAATGGCTATTTATTAAGCAAGCATCCCCCGCAACTGTCAGACTCAAGCAGGGAGTTATGAGACAGATTACTTCAGGCTGTGGACACACTACCCCAGATGACTGTGAGCTTCCCCAAGCAGTGGTCAGTCGAGCAGATCCTCAGTTGGTTCTGACCTAAGTGAGAGAAGACCAGATGACCCGAGGGAGAGATCTCCCCGGACATGAGGCCTCTAAATTCAGATTAGGCTTCTAAACTGAATCCAGATGAAGGGAATTAAAAATCCAGCTCCAAAAATTCTGAGCCAACTGTGGGCAAAGCAATATGTCAGACCTACTCTCGATGTGACCTTTGCGTTCAAGGACTTGTGTCCTCCTGCTTCCCTTCCTAAAACCTCATTTTATATGTTATGCGGGTGTATACTACTCAGACAACCTTTCAGATAAAGTTCTTTGTTGTAGAGGTGTTTTTCCACCACCCTAATTTATTTTTGCCCCACACTTAACTCTTATCTAAAAGACCTAAAAGCCTTTGTTTTAGAACTTAGGGCTCCAGACAGAAAATTCACATGATCCATGAGATAACTCGACTGTAACTAAAACTTTATATCTATCTCTAAAAGACTCTATGTAGGTCCCAAAGATGGATTTGTGACACTTGTAACTGCTGGCAGAGAGTAGTGTGCTATTTATCCTGTGTATATTGAGAAAGGCAGCAGGGTGCAATTATTGAGATCAATTTTAAAAGGCACTCCATTCTAGCAGGTGAGGTGCATTAAGACGCAAATTACTCTCCACAGGGGTAGAGTGCTACTAGTTATAGCTGAACCAAGTTCTATGATCTCATTATACCTTTCCTTCTTACTCCCTTGGTTGCTACCCCTGAAGCCAAACAAGTTGAGGCATCTGTTATACCCTCAAAGAAAGTTAGAATGCTGTGGGAACCTAGGAAGTGCTTGCAAAGGTCATGCTTCACATTTTTAAAAGCTGCTGCTGCTGCTGCCAATGTTGAAAACTACATCATGACACCTAGATAGTGTAACAGGCTCCATTTTGCAAAGTCTATTGCCAGGGTCCTCCATTTCAATAGTGTTACTGAAGGAAATTTCTAGCTTGAGACTCAGGACCAATCATTAACGAGAAAGCTTACAACTCTGGGGTGTTCAGGTAGCTACTAGATGTTAAATGCACTTAATCAGTAATAGGTAATTTCCATCTGAAACAACTGTGATTAGGATGAGGCAAAAAATTATGGCCTTAAGATAAATTTTGCGTACTGGTTCTCTACACAGTTTAAATTCACTGGTGAATTAGCAGCTCTCCACTTTATTCCATTTTGCGAATAACTGGGCTCAGATAAGATCAAGAAGCTTGATATCTAAGTTAATTTAACCTTGAAGAAAATTAAACAGTAGTAAAAAATATAATATTTCCTAATAATTTTCCCAACAAATTTTCAGATGTTTCTAAGCATATTTATTTTCTCCTTTCTACTTTTTTCCATTTATGATTTTATATAAATATTATTGGTGCTGGATAACTTTATAACTTCATCTTTAGTTACAAAATATTCCGATGGGTCCATGACTGAATTTGAGAAAGAAGTAACATTTTCCAGAGGTGAAGGCAATGACTGTCAAGAGTTTATAGCTCTCCTTTTGAGAGAATGGGAACATTTTTATTCATAGAAAGAATATTTTCATCTTGTTAGGCAAAAGCATAAGTTGTTATTGTTGCTCTACGTGAGTTCAAATATGTGTAGAAGGGTGTATGTGGACACTGAATAGCTAATGGAAAAGGCTGTGACAAATATTAAGCCATTATATTATTACATATAATATGTATTGTTACATGCATTATTGTTATTATTATTACTAGTTCCACAGCCACATTTCTATGGGAATGGAGGAGAAGGGAGGGTCTCTCCACAGGCCATATTTCTTCTTTGTCAACTAGTTCCAGGTTAGATCCTGCCAAAAGGGGGTGCTAGAGAGAAATTGGAAGGCAGAAAGAGGGAGAAAGGACTTGCTCACTCCTGTTTGACTGCTGGCTCTTCCTGTCAGCATCAGCCTTGCTCCATCTGTGACCCTTCACCTGAGGCAACAGCAGTTAGTTCTAGCAGCAGTGGTTTTCCATGTTCAGCTTTCCTCCACACTATCAGAACCAGCCCCATCACACCCTGCTCAGCAGAACCCGTTTCTGAAGGCCCCCGTGTCAAGCTTCAAAAGTTGGGTGCTGCCCGCTCCTCCAAGTTCCTAGGTTGATGCTCCCGTCTTCCCTTCTTGCAGTTATTACTTCTGAGATCTATCAATGTTCTCTTTCATATATATATATATATATATACATTTAATTTTTTAGTGCTGTAACACCTATTACTAATTTTATATTAAATTTTCTCCATTACAGTAGCTAGTGTGGTTTCCCTCTTTCTGAGTCCTGACAAACCCTTGCATGTAATAGTGCCTCATAAGGGGGAAAAAAGTGGAGAAAGGAACAGCAATTGCTATGGTCAAACAACTTTAAGAAACACTGAGTTAAGCAAAGTTGAAAAGGTTTCTCTGCAATAGGACTTAACAGCCTGTGCATTACAAATTGCCAAGTAAAGGACATTTCCCAAACTTAATAGAGCATGGAACCTATTTAGTGTGAAGTATGTCGTGAGATTAATGTTCCAAAGAGCAAACATTCAGAAATGCTGGACCCAAATAATAGGTCCTGCAACTCCCAGAGAAACTTCTCTATTATCAATAGCAAGACATATGATATCCTGCATTTTCCTGCCCAATAGAAGGTACTTCATTTAAAACAGAATAAGAGCCCAGGAGATCCATTATAACACATTAATTTCAGGCCAGACCCCCATGGACATAGCAAAGTAGAGAATAGAGCAATTCTTTTAAAAAGAAAATACCAACATTTCAGTGAATATTCCAGATAGATAGCTAAAAAAAAATAAAAAATAAAAATCATAAAGTACATCCTGGTAATGGTTTCAACTTAAAGATTGACCTTTGATTCTCTTTATATTGATGAGTTATAGCTAATTAATTAGTAAAAATTCAATACAGGCCTCTGATCCAGCTAGCTATAGCATTTAGCTCTCTAATATCCTACAATTTGGCTAAGAAAATACTATTTCCTTTATAAATCAAATGTACAATTGTTTATATGTTTAGAATCAAAGAGAATTACCATATGAGAGCCCTTTGTGGACAGATTCGCAGCCATAATTAAGTAGAAACTGTCCAGTGGATGCTTGAGTTGGCAAGAGGCACCACTGTCTTCGGTTATACCTGCATTATGATCATTGCCCTGCATTCCTATCATTACTTCCACTGCAAAAACCCTCTCCAATTGCTCTAGAATATTAAGCTCTCCCTTCTCTGAACTCTGATGGTATTTATATTTTGCATCCCTAGTTTGAATATAAATGCATTCGCATTGTTGTTTATTTATAAACATAAATGTTGGGTCTCTAAGTGAATTGCCAGTTCTTTGATAACAAGGACCATGGTGTAGGACTACAACAAACCACATCTGAACATGGTCTGAAAAATAATTTGTTTCTGATTTCTGAATTTATTCATATGAAAAGTATTACACACTCAATGAAGAATATTCACAGTTAAGAAAGAAATTATGTGAAATCCAGATCACCAGGATAGCAGTGTGTTATGAAGTCAATATGAACATATTTGTTTTAGAAGAACTTAGTGCCTTGCTTATAATAGTTGCTCAATGGATGGCAATTGATGATGATTATCATGGAATTATACAATTTGGGATTCCACTTGAGATCTCAAATGGAACAGGCTATAT
This sequence comes from Pteropus alecto, assembly GCF_000325575.1. Classification (NCBI taxonomy): domain Eukaryota; kingdom Metazoa; phylum Chordata; class Mammalia; order Chiroptera; family Pteropodidae; genus Pteropus; species Pteropus alecto. The sequence goes on from NW_006431912.1 coordinate 3,248,203, forward strand.
TTGAACAAATATAAGTTCTAATTACAGAAAGAATAGATGGAGTAGTGACAAGATAAGAATAGTGATTTGGAATTAGTCAGAATTCGGTTCTTTAAACCCCTACTTACTCACTGTGTGACCTCGGGCAAGTACTTGACTTTCCTCAGCATCGATTTCCCTAGCTCTAAAAGAAAGATAATAACTACTTCAAGTAGTTACTGTGATGATCACATAAAATAAAGTGTACACATCTGACACACAGCAGGTTCTTAATAACCGATAGTAGTAGTTGCTGTTGTTATTGTTTTTAGAGAAAGCTTGTACTCAGAGAGCAGCAATAACAATCGCCCACCCAGGGTGAAGGTATTTACCTGTCTGTTCCAGTGTCTAAAATCCAAAACAGAATTCATTCCCCTGGATTTAAGGATTATTCCTTTTATAATGTCCAACACATTAATTTACTATCAGTATTTGCTGTTTAGTGTGAATTTATCACCTTTAATAGCTAACTATGCATTGATTTGCTCTCATAGTAATCACGTACTAAGGCATTACTATGTCTCAGACACATTTATAGGACAATATGTTCATGAGCTTTGCCCTGGCGGACTTGAAGTCTCACTGTGTACTTGCTTAAGAGAAAGGAGAGACTACAGAGGGAAATGAAGGGCCTAGAAAGGCAACTAAAAGCTGAAAGGATAAAGGATATCAATGAATGCTTTATCTATTCAACTTTGTTGCCTAGAACTATCCTGGTTGATGCTGCAGGTGAGGAAACAATGTATACATAAGATTTAGATAATTATGAGGATTTTTAAAAATAAATCAACTTCTGACTTTATTATCCAGATTAAGGGTTTTGAATTCCTCAAAAAGCTGTGCAGCTTCTGCCTACTGCACAGGGAACAATGAGACAAGTAGGACTGTGGGGACAGACATTTTGGCCTCCTGATGGCTCCTATCTATACAAGCACATCAAAAATTGGGGATGAACTTTTCAACATGGCTGAAATTTTCTTCTTAATAATAAAAAAAGGACTTTCTAAATGAATTAATATTTTTAAAATATAAAGGCAAACAGTATACTTATTATAAGAATGAACTATTTTAGAGTAGTATCATTTACATGCAAATAATAATTAAGATAATTGAGCAGGCTTGAAGGACCTATATTTGGCCCCATTCTCCTATCATTAATTTTGCATTTTTTTATGCTTGGAGAAAATATGCAAGTGGAATACCTTTCAAAACAGTTTGTAATTCAAAGTTTTATTAATTCAGACTGACCTTAACTCCAAATTCATTCACATTAATAAAGCTTAACTATAGTTGATCAAAGACTTTGGGGCTGATTAAGGATACCCACATCTTTTTCTCCTGAATTATCTGGATTCATCCCCAGGTCCATCATATAATGGCAGTCCTCCCCACCACCTCACTTTGGCTGCATCTACATATTGAGAAATTTGAGACCATTTCTCCTGCCCAAAGCCATTTCCTCCTTTTATCAAGAAAATAATCAGCTTATGGCCTCAAATTAGAATTAATCACCTGACATATTTTATAATTTATGAGAGTGTTGCATCTGATGTAAGATGATCAAGTTTTATGATCAAGTTTTATGATCTATGTCTGCGTTTGCAGTTTATTGACTCAGAATTTAGGTATTTAGCTTCTAAAAATGGATTTAATATGGCCAGATTAGTTGGCCCTTTTACGAAGGCCATCCTGACTCAATACCCGATAGTTATGGAGTCCCTCTTAATCCTTAAATATCCCCTCAATATTAAGGCCGATTCGAAGCTGCATGTGTGCTTCATCAGAATTATAACAGCAACAATTCCTTGTATTTGTATAATGCTTAATATTTTTCAAAGCCCTGTTGTTAAATGTCATACTCTCCCAAACCGGGTTCAGTTATAGGAAACTGTAAAGAATCTCATTTTCCTCATTAAAATAAAGTAAAAAATGTTAATGCCAGAGGAAATGGAGCTGCCAGTCCCTTGATTCTACACTCATTAGCAGAATCCTGCTAAAAATGCTTAGATTCTCGTTGTGCCAAGCAGTTGTGGACAGTCAAATCAGTCTTGCTACCTCTCCTCGGTTTCTCCAGAGAGCCCACTGCTCTTCCCTTTAGCTCTCCTCTGTTGCTGCTACATGGAAGGCTCTCTGTCTAGGGCAGGCCATGAGGAGCAACAAGCAGACTGCCTCCCCTCAAGCAGTCCCCTGCCAGCTATGATCAGTGTCACTAGGCAAAGCCCTTTCAGCTGCCCTCTGGATCTGAAATCCTCCTTTGGGTTTTCCCTATGCTCACTGCAATCAGTCCAGAGATGTTAGGCCCTCGAAGTTGACACAGACACAGTCATGATTCTTCACCTGCTAAGTGGCTCTGGGACTATCCTCAGTCCTTAAGATCTAACAAACCACATTTGCTGCAATCGCAGCTTTGCTGAGGTCCCTACCACCAGCAAAAATAGTCAGAACAGACTCGACTGGCAGGGGCAGAGTTCACGGGGATGCCAGGAAGCCTGGCAGAGAGAGCAAGAAGCAGGTCAGCTCCTAAAAGGCTCAAGCAGCATTTTACCAGTTTTCATATTTGTTCCATTCTGGATGTGACACCGTGTGTGTGTATGTGACCTCACCCCAGCTCTAGAGTCTGGAAGTGGAGCACGCATCTGTGTGCTTTTGTGTGTTTCACCTTACTATCCCTAATCTAGGTTTCTTTAAGCTTTGACACTTCTTTTAAAATCTAAGCATTGTTTTAAGACAGTGCTATTCTGTGTGGTGCCTGTATGAAATAGCTTTAATCCTGTGGTGTCTTGCTCTCTTCCTTCAATGGCACCATTGGTGCACCTAGAAAGTACCAGAGCACCTCAGTAGTAACATGAGCAATTGTCTACTCTTCTCATAATTCTGGCAAGAGATGTGGAAGTCATCAGTGCTGGTACCAAAATACTTACAGCTCTCTGCCCTTCAGGTACTTGATCGGTATACTGCCTTGCTCTTCTCTGAAGTTAGGCATAGCATGAGAATTACTAAGTAGAATAAAAACAGAAGTGACATGTATTATTTTCAGGGGTAGCTCTCACAGCTGGAGCATGACTTGCCACATTTTGAACCCATGGCTACAGTGATGATGGAGACACATGTTGAACCAAAGCCTCCATTAGTCTGGGCCTGAGTGACAGTGATGAGCAGAGCCTCACTGCCAACTGACATTGGACACGTAGCATGAAGTAAATAAAGATATATTGTGTTATGCCACTGAAAGTTTTGAGTTGTTATTACAGCATACACTAACCTAACCTGACTAGTACATGAGTAGAGGGAGAGACTGGCAGTATTAAAAACCAGCCCCTAGAAACTCAGTCAAATGGTTCAGTAATGCAGGAAGTTCCCTGATCTCTGTTGAAAAAAGGGTACAAACCAGCAAAGCAGCAGACAATTACTGCTGCCATTACTGCCACGTGTTGAAATATGTAAAATGTGTGGCTTCTTGTCAAGATAATTCCACTTCCTGAAAGTCTCTCTCATTTTAGAGAGGGTACACATTACACATTTTCTTCATTACATTTTCAGAAACAAAGGAAGAGAAAAAAGAATCCTGCCAAACAGCATTTATATTTAGCATGCACCATATGCACATGTGCGGTACAGAGCACAAAGACATGTGGCAGTCCCGCCAGATTGAAATCCACAGGATAGAGAGCAGGAAATTTAACATATAAGTGCGAGACTCTCAGTAATATAAATGTAGGCATTTCTGAGAACAGAATGGCTCTTTGTGCCTTGACTTCACAAGATTCTTCAGTAGCCACTTCAGAATATTCTAGGGGAGCATAATCTTTAGATGTGAGGCCATGAGTGAGAGGAGGGCTCAGTGGGCAAATGGTCTTGAAGAGGAGTGCACTTACTTAGGGGCCCTGCAGGTTCTGGCTAATCCACTTTACTAGATCCTCCACTGTGGAGCTGAGTTTGAACGGGAAGTTTTCTCTTCAGAGTCACCGGGGAAGAAAATATTTTGAGGGGAAGATGGTGTCTCCCAGCATCAAAGCCACACTTAAAACTACTGAGCACTTCATGATTATGAAGTGAAAATGTGAATGAGCATGAGAATGAAGTGCTCAGGCCCTGAAAAGGGAACTGAATCTAGGAAACTACAAATAAGGTATAAAAAGCAAACGTGAAGATACAACTGGAAGCCGGACAGCATAATAACTACCCCATCAGCCTTAAAACAGGAGGTGACCTTTAGAAGGAAAGGCCATTGCCCACTTCCAGGTTTCACAAGAAGGAGTTTCTCTAAACACACACCTAGCTGTCTATGGCCCTTTACTCACACCACCCCTAGTGAGAGGGAATGATTGATGCGGTGAATTTATATGGAAGGAAAGACAGGCATGCTTAGTTCAACAGTGCCATTCCTCCTCTTGGCCTTCCCCAGTCCAGGGCTGTAAGCAATTGGGTGGGTTAAGTCTACCTATTTGTATTGTCTAATAGACATAAAGTCACACTCTCCCATCAGATTTCCATAAGTAACAGTGGTGATATTTTGGTTCTCAATTAGCCTTTCCAAATTATTGAGAATCATTGGTGGGCAACAGGTATTAGACTAAGTGAATTTACCCACGACTACCAACACACACCCACTTCGAGTAACTAAGGTGGATTTTTCTTTCCAGGGCCTGGTCCTGTGTGTTTTGATGTTTGTTTTGTGGCCATAAGTCAGTTGGGCAGCGGTTAAATCCTATTGAAAACATAATGTGTTTTGAAGAAAAATTATCTACTTTCAGCCTTTGAGTGATTGTTTTAAAGTTTTAAAAATTATAGGTATACTTATTCATCTATATATCTCCCAATTATATTACAGAGTTGCGAAGAAGCCTCTTCTGAAAAAGACTTGACCCCAGCCAACTATACAGATCAGACTCTATAGTTGTGTTTGGGTTGATCCAATAATGACCAGGAAAAAAGGGACCTCCTGAGAGGATTTGCCATAAGGGAAGAAGAGAAGTTAGACCCAACTACAGACTGTGCTTACTGATGGTGAGTGGTACTTCTAAGAAAGCCCAATGGCTGATACTGGAACTCACCTAGACACAGCCCACCTGGAGACTTGGACGCACACTGGCAGAAAAAGGCTACGTATATAAGTCTAAAGAACTGTCAAATTAATCTCTATAATTTTGAAGGCTCGGGAAGCCTTCATATGGGATTTCCTACAGCTGAGCATAGAACAAAGGGAGAATTTTTCGATTTCAAATAAATCAGTAAGAATCACCAGCCTTGAGACTTAGCAGGTGAGATCCATTTCTGTAGACATTAAGATTTCTAGCTCCAGTGGTGTTCACGTGGCAGCAATAGTAACATCCAAAGTGATGAGGCAGAAGTGTATTTAGCTCTGGAGAATCACTCTGTGGAACAGTTGCTCCTGAAGTCATGGAGTTGTGGCCCACGTAGACTGTGTCATGCAACAGCCAGAGCTCGTTGCTGGGGGTATGAGAGTTTCCTGGGCAGTCCCAGAAGCACCTGGAGAGGACAGCACTTTCTACGCTTGTCCCTGTATTCTTTGGAACCATTCCAATGACACAACCTTAGTCTTCTGGAAAGTAACAGTTTATAAGAAACTCACTGATATCTGTTTAAACTGGTTTGATGATTATTTCTATACTGAGATTGTTCTCCCTTATGTTTTTGATTCTACCTTTGTTAAGAGCAGTCCATCTGAGTCACCACCCATGTTTGACTCACATAGTCTATAAAGCAGATAATCTGAGCCACCATTTTTCTTCCCCCAACACTC
>NW_006431912.1:3254115-3270993 GCF_000325575.1 Pteropus alecto
CACCTCCTCCGGGCATCTCTTAACCCTAGAGGTAAAGCAGCATAAGTATCCACTCAATAACAACAGATTTCAGGTCATACATTACAGGTCATACCTTTATAGAGGCCAGCCTTAAGAGAAAATATAGTTAAGCAATGGCCTACATGATGAGAATTTAGAGATCTCATCATGTAAAAGCCCCCCTCACAATACAATGCCTCCTACTGCCTGGTCAGTATTTGAAATTCTATGTTTAGAGATTCATTCGTTTGATCTTAAGCTTGATGCCCTATTAGAATACAAAATAGGAGAATATGTGTGGCAGGGACAGCTGGTTGCCTACACAATATCCATTCTCTTCTAATTTCATACTAACAAAACCCAATTTATTCTGGATAGCAATGTGCCCAGATAAAAGAGTAGGCAACCAGCCATGGATAGACATATGACCCAGTTCTGATTATGAGGTAGGGCTTCTGGAAAAGTTCTTTAAAGTGGGCTGACTTAGCTGACCTTTCTCCTTTCCAACTTTCCTGCATTTTTCTGTATGGAACACAAATATGATGATAGGAGCAGGAGATGTCGTCTTAGGACCACAAAGAAAAGGTCAAGATAATCACAGAGACCTTGAGCTACTGTACCAAAGTCATCAACTATTGGTTTCCAGATCTCTCATTGCACAAGAAAAATAAACCCTTATGTGCTGAAGCCACCCAAATTATATCTTTTTTTTATTAAGTAATTGAATGCAATTTACTTGATATACACATAAAGCATTATCAGAAGCAAAATTTGTCCTTCAGTGAATAATTTTATCAATCTTTTCCTGCACATAGGTTTTTATGAGGAAAATGTGGATGAAAGCTTGGAGATAATGGGGGCCACAAGGTAAGAGGAGAACATGAAAAATAAATTTTGGAAGGAGAAAAAGGAAACGGGCATTCAATGCAATGGGTAAAATCTGCCACCTTAATATTCCTGCCAAACACTCAAATTGAGGCAGAATATTATTTGAATGAAAAAGGTGATCTAAAAATAAAATTGCAGAATGTGAATATAACCTCGAGGAAGCAAAATATAGCTATGCAAATATACATTAAGGGAAATAAATAGAAGAGTAAGGATGTTGGATAAAATGACATTCACTTCTTTATCCCTTTAGACTACTTCTACCAACCTGTTTTCAGAGACAATGAAGAATTCTCAGTTTCCAAGGAAATCTCATTGGTCAGTAACAGAGCCTTTCTATATTTTATTATTTTTTGTTACTTTTTATCCTTATGTTTTTCAGTTTAGCTATTCTCATAATCAAATGGTTAACAATCAGAGATTGTTATTGGTGATTACTTATTACATTTGACCCAAAGTCATAGAGCCATTTAGCACCATCACCAAAACCCCAACCCAAACCAGAAAGACTTCCTTTATTCTATAACCAAGTTCATTTCCTGAGATCAAACTATGCCTTACAAATGTTTTTTAATGACAATTCTGAGTTAGGTTCCAGATATTAGACTTACAGTAAAATAAATTTTAGGAACAAATCAAGCCAGACACATATTCTCACTCTTTTGACACTCTAAGCCAAAACTATGACAGAAGTGAAATTTGTATTTTGTAGCTGAAAAGTCCAATTATTCCTGGCAGAAATATTTGTGTAACAGGTTATGGTTAAAGCTCCAATAGAAATGAATTATTGATTAGATCTATGAATTACCCATTTAATGGATAGAAACAGACCATCAATTAGTTTAATTCAATTCAAAATACTTCGGTATGCATATGTACATATTTTTGTTGGGTTTACTCCTAAATTATGTTATCTTAAATTTCTGGGCCACTGGACAGATATGCATATATTTTATATATTCTAAGTGTGTACACCAGTTACGTTCCCACTAGCAGCGTATAAAATTTCCAGTTGCTTTACAGCACCATCAATACTTGGAACTGTCGGTAACTTTTTTTGTTTGCTTATTATTTATAAGTGAAACTAATTTGCTAGTTTGTTTTGCTTTGTTTTGTTTTAGTATTTCTGGTGAATGTGTAGTGGTTTGTAGTTTTAATTTGTAATTATGATAAACACCTTTTTAATTTGTAATGATAAGTACCTTTTCATATGTTCATTAGCCATTAAGATATCTCTTTTCTGAAGTGCTTGGTCAAATCTTTTTCCATTTTCTATTGGATTACCTGTCTTTTCCTCATTTATTTGTAAGATCCCTTTTTAAATTCTGCAAATAGTCCTTTGTTGTGTATATGTGTTGCAGTTATCTATTCTTTGGCTTGCTTTTTCATGTTTTAATAATGCCTTTTGATGAACAGAAGTTCTGAATTTTAATGAAGTTGGATTTATCCAGTTTTTTCTCTTATGATTAATGCATTTTATCCTAAGAAATCTTTGCCTACCACTAAGACCATGTTCCCCTATATTTTCTTCTAAATTTCTTAATTATTTTAGCTTTCACTCTCACAACTATGATCCCCTCAAATTATTTTTTATGAATAGTATGCGGTAGGGGTCAATTTTTATATTTTTTCCTACATGAACATCTAGTTTCTCAAAATCCTTTATTGCTAAAACATTCTTTTCTCCCACTGAATTGCAGTGGTACCTTTTTTTTTTAATCAAGTTATTGCATATGTGTGGGTCTATTTCTGGGTCCTGTTTCCTTCTATTGGTCTATTTATCCATTCTCATGCCATTACCACACTGTCTTAATTGCTGTTGTTTTATAATATTTCTTGAAATCTGGTTGTATATGTCCTCCGATTTTGTTCTTTGTCAAGTATGTTCTTGACCCAGTGAATTTTCATATAAACTTTAGAATCAGCTTGTCAAGTTCTTCAGCCCAAACCCTCAGGATTTTGATAGGGTTTGGGCTGAATCCCTAGTTTAATATAATGAGAACTAACATCTTAACAATACTGAATCTTCAAACCCACAAATGTGGCATACCTCCAAATTTATTTAGGCCTTATTTAATTTATCCCAGTATATTTAATAATGTTTTGTATAAAAGTCTTAAATATCTTTTATTTGACTCATTTCTAAGATTTGATATTTTATTTTATTATAAACTATATAATTAATTTTTAATGAAAATTGTCAATTGTTTGTTGCCAGCATAAACTTTTATATATTGACCTTAGTAAATTCTCTTATTAGCTGTAATAGTTTATCTGTACTTCTTAATTTCTGTATATAAATTATGTAATCTGAAAATAATGTTTTATTTTCTCTTCTCTAATCCATTTACCTTTTAAATCTTTTTCTAGGTATTTGTATGGATTGGAATCTCTAGTAAAATGTCTAAAAGAAGTGATATTACACACCCTTATCTCATTCCAGATATCAAAATAGAAGTTTTCAATATTTCATCATTAAATATTATATTTACTATAGATTTTTGTAGATAACTATTATCAAATTAAGAAATAAGTATAGGTATACTGAAACGCACAGAGAAGCATTCATAGCAGCAGTATTCATAAGAGCCAGAAAACTAAAATCAAACTAAATATTCATCAAGAGTAGAATAAATAAATAAGTGTGGTATAGCCACACAAGGGAATACTATAAAACAATATAAATGAATAATCTACTACTGTATTCAACAATATGGTGATTCTCACAGATATAATGTTCAGTGGAAGGACATATGTATTTATAATTTCTTGTATTTGGGCACTTTTGCCCCCTACATTGCAACCATCTGAAGGTTCTTGTCAATATGTTGATTTCAAGAACATCAGCTATCAGTGTGACGACCATTCATGTTAGAAAATACTTCTTTATTGTCTTAACACTCAACCTCTTTTATAAACCATCATCATTGCATATCTCATCAATTAAAATAATAGTTCTGTGGTAGACAAACCCTAAGGTGACCCCTAATGAGTCATGCCTTTCTATAATTCCTTCTCCTTGAGGGCAGGCATGTGACTAGCTCCCAGCCAACAGAATATGGCAAGAGTAATGGGATAGTTATGCCCTTGAGTAGATTACATTATAAAAGACTCAATTTTCCTCTGAGAGAGAGAGTCTCCTGCTGGCATTGAAGAAGTAAGCCGCCGTGTTGTGAGAGGGTCATGTGGTAAGGAACTGCATGTGGTCTCTATGAGCTCAGAGTGACCCCAGATAACAATCATTAAGAAAACCAGACCTCAGTCCTATAACCACAATAAGTTAAAATCTGCCAGAAAGCACATAGGACCCTGATTTCAAGAAAAGAACCCAGCCCTAGCTAATAGCTTGATTATAGCTTTGTGAGACTCTGAACAGAACACTCATCAAAGCTGTACCTGGACTCTTGACCCACAGAAACTATAAGATGATAAATGTTTGCTTTAAGGCACTACATTTGTAGCAATTTGTCACAAATTGACAATAGAGTTCTGCTATCACTAGATCTTTTCATTCTGGAGGGAAGGGTAGCTATAAATATGGAATCAGAGTAAGTAATTTTTTAACCTGCTTTGATGTGGACTAGTGGCCCTCGAAATCTGGTGCACAGCTGTCATCCTGGGATCCCCATAGTCTTACAGATCTCTTTGCCTTCTTATTCCCCTTTCCCATGTATTCCTCTTTCTTGGTTTACTTCTATCTTTTAGTGTCACACCTTCGTCAATAATTTTCTTAGAAAGTGTGTCTGAAAAACACATTTTTGAATATCTAAGAGGTATTCATTTTACACTTTTTTTGATTGGTAGTTGGGCTGGATATAGAATTCTAGATTGGAAATAATTTTGAAGACATCACTCCAACAGACTTGCTGTTGAGGTATTGGAAGAAATTCTAATTTTGTTACTTTGTATATTAACTATTTATTTTACTCTCTCTGGAGATAATTAAGATTCTCTCTTTGTACCCAGTGTTCTAAATTTCCCAGAGATATGGCTTGGTGATGATCTATGTTCATTTATTGTGCTGGGTCTCAGTAACCCTGTTCGATCTGGAAATTCCTTCAGTCCAGAGAAATTGCCTTGAATCATAGCTTCCCCTTTTTTTCTATGTTCTGTCTTTTAAGAGTGAGTTCTTATTATCTGGATGTTAGACTAATCTTCTAAGTGTGCAAATGTTCCTTGAATTTTTGAAGAGCCTACCTAGCACATCCTACAGTAGGCAGCATAAGGCAAGGAGCCTAAATTAAGATTTCAGCTCATATTCTTGTCATCCTCTACAAGTAATTAGAAAAGATGGCACCTTCTGATTTTATTGCATTTATACTCCAGCTGGTCTTATTTCTTCTGATGATTTCCTGGTTGTAATGGCTTGTGAGACTCCTTTCCCTCCTCACAAACCATTGAATTGCAAATAAAGTAAAACCTTGCAACTGCTTTTTGTGTCTCTGTTTTATTTCCCACAATGTGTTTTCTATCTAACTGGTTGTTCCATTTTCTTCCTTTTATCATGATTTTTAGAGGATTTGGAAACAGGCTTTTACCATTAGAATTCTGTGTTGCAAAAGGTAGAAACCCAGCTTTAGCTAGTTTGAGATTAAAAAAAAAAAAAGAGGGAAGGGGGGATTTATTGGCCAGATATAGTCAAATCACAGGAAATGAATTCTGCTGGACTTCAGAAACAACTGGACTGGGTTTAACATCATCAATATCAAGTCTCCACTTGCTGTCTCTGTTTTTCTCTGGTGCTTTTATTCTTTTCTTTTGAGGTTTTATCCACATGACATAAAAAACATGGTTACGGATAGCTCAAGTTTTATACCTTACAGCTTTAGTCAGTCACTGGTGAGAGACTGACTTGGCTCTGCAAATCCCATATACCAATATCCTGGGTAATGACTTTGACTAGCCAAGTGGGACTTAGGTGCCCATTCTTGGATCAGTCAACTAGAGACAGGGAATCAGAGTCAAAGCACAATAATGCTAATTGTGTGAATAGTAGGGAAGGACAACAGCTCCCAGATTATAGGTGCTTATGTTATACAGGCAATCCCATAGATGTTCCTAATAGTAAAACTTCCTTTCCAGATATAGGATATGGATGTTGGATGCTTAGCAATAGGTATTACTCTTCTTTGAGACACTGGAGCCAGATCTTTCACATACTTAAATGACATTTGGCATCCAGATCCTTCTGGGCACAAAGTGCAGTTAGAGAATTGACAACCCAGAACAGAAGCTGGGTTGAATCACTAATATCTGTTTTCCAAATTCATAGTGAACACTCAGTAAAAGTTCAGTAAATCCAGACAACAAGTATCCTTAATAAAGAGCAGATACAAACATACACATTTATGTTAATGGACTTGATTTGTATTTAAGCTATCCCCAATTCACCAGATAATTTCCAACTTTCTGTTTCACTAGCTGTGTAGACCTGACACAAAAGGCCTGGATAGAAAATAATGCCTGTTCCTAAGCGAATGGTGAGCTCCCTAAATGCGTTATAATGTTGTGGAGAACAAAGAAGACCTTCAAAACTTTAACTCTGATGTTAATAATGGGGGAGGAATATGCTTTTGTGTCAAACTTATTACTCATTTTAATTGAAATGCCAGGTTCTTAGGTCTTTCTAAACTCTTTTAGCTTCTCCTAAGTTATTTAGTATTTCATTCACCTTTTGCTCTATTCTTTGTTCTTCTTTTAGGTGTTGCTTTTTCTTTTTACTGCTGTCCTCTTCGACTTTTAGTTGAGATGGTTATCTATAGAGAAAAATAGAATTTCTCCTAAAGAAAGCAAAAATTTAACTCACAAGTTGCGAAAAGTATTTTACACTATTTTTGTATAATTACTTTCATTTTCTATAGTGAAGCAGCTGAGAAAAATTGCTCTAATTGTGTAATTTTCTGCAACTACTCTGGGACAAAAATCTCGGTAATTGGATTTTTTTAAACTAACAAGTTGTCACAATTGGATAGTTCTTAAACTATTTGTGCTTATGCTTCAGAAATTTTCAGTGGATGTACAGTGTATTTTAAATGTTTTGCATCAGCTCATGGTCTCAAATTTGATTTATTTAACTTTGGATTTTTAAAATAGATTGAAAACTCTGATTATATATTGTCTCCACTAAATGGAACTTTGCTAAGTTTTGTAGCTGTTCATCCTCATCCCACACTACGCTGTTGCTATGGTAGCTGAAATCTTGGCATTGTAGCTCCGCCCCCAAGTATCTGTCTCCCAGAGTGCTTTGCTTTTACTATGGAAATGCCTGCCCATTTATCTTGCTGTCCTTTTACTACCAAAGCACCTTTAACTGTCTCAAGCAATCAAGTGATGTTACCTACAATAGGGAAAGGAAAGAGAAGACTGCTTCCTATTCTAACTGCAGCACTGATTTTAATCAAGATTTAATCAAGGAGCAGAAGGAACTAAAGCTACTCTAACAGCTCTCTCTTAAAAATGTACAAAGCAGGATCCTGCTTGATTTATAGGCACATGCCCTTGCTCATGCCCTTGCGTGAGACCTCTGAAAAAGCACACTATATATTTTTAAGTGACTTTTGTATTTAATATACATTACAAAATAGCACAGTAAAATCAGCAGGATAAAAAGAATGATGAAAAGAATGTAATGCTTACTACAAATTTTCTGAAGAATGTGTTTTTGGGAATAGTCATGAAAACTACCAGAAAAAAAAATGTACCTGCTGACTTAGACAAAACTTTATCATCTGATAGAACTTAAGAGATAGTAAACATAAGTCAAGAAAAAAAATAGCTAATGAGTTAAAAATATTCTTATAAACTTGGCCTCCTTCTTCAGGTTAGGCATCTATGAACTTTTTAATTTGACTGTATGATCATTTGTGCAAAGTGAAGATAGGACTTCCTGGTAATCCTGGAAGGATGTTCCAGGGTATCAGGAAAAAAAGTATTTGAAACCAAATAAATCTTGGCCTGGCCACCCTGGATCCGAGATGATAACTGTGGAAAGATTAAACTGGCCCTGACAAATGGTGTGTGTCCAGTAGCTGTTTTCAGAACTAAGAAAACTTAAGTGGTATAAATATATTGGGGGAATCTAGCTGGTGCTTGCAGCACAAAGAGAGGCTGCTTTTCCTCTGAAATAATCAAATGATATTGAAGCTGAGTGAGGGAGAAGAGAAAATAAGAATTATGGTGGGGAAATCAGCACAAAGGATCAAATATGTCCTCTCTGTTCTAAAGACTCACAGGAGCAGAGAATGGTTGTAACTCTGGGTAATCTAAACAAGGCTTCCTGTTGCTTTGGCAATATGCTCTAATTAAAAAAAAAAAATTAAAAAAAATAAAAAACAAACAACAAAATAAAAACCTAACCATGAATGAATATACCACAAAATTTGAGAAGTTTTCTTCAAATGTCTGATAGGAAAGAATGTATGTCCATAAGCCTGCCACTTATATAATGGTGAAGAAAGTCTTCCCCTAAAAAGCAGATCTTGGGATACAACAGGATGAGAGGGAAGAAAAGGTCAGATTGTAGGATTTTATTAAAACAGAGAAAACGAAGTGACACCTTTGGCATTTGAACATCACCCTAAGCTTCCAATGACCTGATTAGTTAAGTCTGAGTTCTGTATTATCCCCTCAGGGCTATTTTTTCCCATCCTCTTCTGTATTAGTTTCTTAGGGCTATCATAACAAAGTAGCACAAAGGAGTGGCTTAAAACAAGAGAAATTTATTGTCTCACAGTTCTAGAGACTAGAAGTCCAAAATCAAGATCTTATCATGGTCATGCTCCCTCTTAAACCTGTAGATGAAACCCCTTCCATGCCTCTTCTAGCTTGTGATATTTGCCCTCAATCCTTGATGTTCCTCGGTTTGGAGATGCATTACTCCAACATTTGCCTCCATCATCACATGGCTACCTTCTCTAGTATGTCTTCATATCATCATCCCTCTGTGCATCCATATGTCCAAATTTCCCTCTACTTATAAGGACACAGTCCAATTGGATTAGGGGCCCACCCAAATCCGGTATGACCTCATCTTAACTAATTATATCTGCAATGATGTAATGTAACCCTATTTCTAAATGAGATCACTTTCTAAGGTACAAGTAGTTAGGACTTTACTATAATATTTCTGAGGACACAATTGAATCCCTAACACCTTCTCAGAAATAATATCAAGAAAAGGTATATAGGAAAATTAGTGAATAATTATAAAAGTCAGTTATTGGAAATCTTCATCACTTTAGGCCATCTGAACTCCTTCAGTTTGTGGTGTACAAGTTAATGGAGTCATATTTCTTAAGTTCGATTTACTTTCATACCCAGGAGGATACACTGAGATGATGATGATGATGACGTGATGGCAGCTAACACTTACTGAATGCTTATTATGAGCCAGATGGCATTCTAAATGTTTTTTCATGTATTAATTCATTAATCCTTCTGACCACCTCAGAAGGAAGGTTCCTATCACTGGCCTCACTTTACAGATGAGGAAACTAAAGCATAGAAAGGTTAATTTAGTTGGCTTGGAGGAGAGCAGCCAGCAGAAATCCCACCACAGCATCTCCATAGGTTTTGCCTCATCTTCCAAAGACTTAAATGTGATCACACTGAAACCTGGAGATTCCTGATTTAGAGAACAATTTTCACCCCCACAATCCCACAAAAATGAATGCAAGAAGGAATCACCTGGCTGGTTTTGTGTTATCTTTAATTTGGCCCCATTTCCCCTCCCATGTAAAAGGAATGTACAGGTACCTGCCCACATTGGTCTTTCTGGGAGGCAATATAGCCAACATCTTGATTTGCACAAGCTGAACCTCAAATGCCATGTTATCCTCAGCATTTCATCCTTATTTTTATGCCTGTGGAATAGAACCACTTAATTCTAAGTTTTTCAGCATTTTATTTATTTATTTATTTATTTATTCATTTATTTATTTATTTATTTAATTTTTAGATATAGGAATATCAATTCTTTCACCAATACAAAAAAAGGGATTCTAGGTCACCAGTATAAGAACAATATGCCAAAAAAAGTTTATATTATGATTATTATTTATCTAGATCAGGGAGAACCAGGATGATTTATAGCAATTAAGACATCAATAGAAACAGATCTTGTTCTCTTGTGATTTCTTGGATGGATCAGAGGAGCATACTGATTTGGCTTATTTGTCTGTCCATGTATTTAATTAGTTCTACAGACAACAACAAAATAAATTCTTTGCTGTCTGCTTATCAGATCTTCAATATCCTAGGGTGACTTTATGTAAAAGTAGTATCCTCAAAAATACAAAATTACATGAATACACTTTTCTCATCATTAAAGCCTGGGTGTTAGGGATAGAAACTCATTGTATAATATAAACATTTTTTCATAACATTTAAAAGCTTAACACATTGTGAGCATTCAATAGCTATGAAACAATAACCAAGTTAATCAATTAAGCAGAAAGCTTAAATTAGACGCAATCCCACACCTTAGATAGAATTATAGAGGTTAGTGTCACTCTCCATGTCTTGAGACATTCCACTCTGGAGAGGGCAAAAATAAAACCTGCTCTATATGTGTTTGCCTTCCCTGCCCACTATCCGAGGACTTTTAGAATTCCTGATTTACTTCCATGGGATCTCACATAGCATTACTTTGATGAAGAGACACATTTTACAGCAAAAGACGTGTATCAGTGGTAAGGGTACACGATCACAGGGTCTGTTTGTCCTACCATAAGCTAATTCATCTAGAAGCAGCAGATCTGACAGAATGTTGTAATGGCCTATTAAAGATTCAGATAAGATAGCAGTTCAGAAACAAAATTCTCCAGATTGGAGTGCTCCCTCAGATGCACTAAACCAACATCTTATGTATAGTGCTACACCTCACTAGCTAAAATGTATGGGTCTAGGGATGAAAAGATGAAAGGAAAATTGGTCCCTCTAACCATCACTCCCAGTAACTCATTTTATATTTGTGCTTCCCAGTCCTACAACTCAGGTTCTGCTGGATTGGAGGTCCTGGTTCCCAGTGGGGCGATTCTTCCATGAAGGAACATGGTAAGGGTTCCACAACTGTCACTTGGTCATTCTGGGCTCTTCATACCTATGGAGGAGCACTCGAAGGATGAAGTTACTATATTGGTGGGAGAAATCTTTCTTAATTATCATGAGGCACTAGGGTTGCCATTACATAACAGAGACAAGGAGGAGTATGCCTGGAACTCAGGAGATTCATTGAGAGGTCTCTTGGTGTTTCCATTCCTGATATCAAGGGTGAATGAAAAATTGTCATAATCATAGCCTAATAAGGACATGATAATCATGAAGTCAGACACTCAGAGATAAAAGTCTGGGTTATTCTACCAGGCAAGCAATCTAAAGCAGAAAAAGTGAAGGCCAAGGGTTGAGGAAATCTAGAATGGGTGGTGAAGGAGTAAAAGGATAAATATCGATTATAGCCTGGAGACCAGCTGCAGTTGCAGGTACAATATTTGTTCTACTAGCTTTCTTATGTTGTTTTAATGAGATAGTGGCTGACCATGACCTTGAAGAGGTAAAGCCACATAGTGGCATAATAGGCTTAACGTGGTGCTCAAAAAGATCTGAGAGGGGAATGCAGCAGTCAGTGTGTCTGAGATTTCTTTTGAGTGATCCCTTGAAGAACTAGTGATCTACAGAAAATACTTTTGGGAATGCTGTTTTTTGCTTATATTTTAGACAATTGTGTTTTGTTGATTTAAAAGGTGTATCTCTAATGATCCAAACATCTCTTCATTAAACTATGGATAGATGCTCTTATTTTTATCATGTGAATTTTTCAAAAAAAAAGAAGAAAAATAATTTTGAAGGTAGCAAAAATTCACTGCCAAAATTGTTGTCCCACTGTGAGTCTTCAGTAAATCTAAATAATTGCTTTGGTATATCTTGAAACCACACTACTTGGAGAATACTGGTGCCTACATTTTGAAAACAAACTCTCTCTGGCCTCATAGAATATTATCATTTGGAATTTAGTGTTTTCTTAGATTGTGCTGCTAGATTTATACTTATTACAAGGATTACTCTAAAGTGATGGGGTCACTTAGCTGAAAAGCCAAACTTACTCTAGTGAATTCTAACATTTGAAGAGATCAGCATGACCTTAAAGGATTGCAGTGATGTCTGTCTTTCATTTAAGGCTTCTGTGTCTTAGAATAATTTAGCTTGTAACTACGAGCTTGCTTGATAAGGGTAGACTGAAATGTGTGTTCGTTGAAGTACAGAGCAAAAGACTTCTGAAAAAAATGGAAAAAGAAAAAAGAACGTTCTCTTCTCTCTCTCTCTCATATCTTTTAATAACTCCATAGCAACTGTATATGTACAAATGCCACTAGTCTTCATATTCTCTGACTCAGAGCTTTGTGGTCTTGATAATTGTGAGTTGTTTTCAGAACATTACTTTTTCATTTGGCTTTTCTGGCATCAAACTGCATGACATGTATCCATAAATATATTAATCTATCTGTGTCATTTTTTTAGTTTTGCTTTCTTCCTGGATATTAACTCCCTAATTTTTTCCAACTCCTTGCTCATAATAAATTTTAGAGCAATGCAATATATTACATCTTCCACACAACTTAGAATTCACTCTTTCACATCTGTCATTTGAAGATAATCAGGATTCTTTCACTACAAAATGACTAAACAGTGCATCCTTAAAAAAAGTAAATGATGGATTTCTTCTCAAAACACAAAGAGAAGAGAATTGAAAACACTGCATCCAAAACAGTGTCAGGAAAGTAACATTAATTAAATCTCAACATACAAATAATATTTGGTTCATATTACCTAATTTGCTCTAAGTTCAGTAATATTCTTAAAGCCACTGTTATGTTGACTAATTACTTGGTCCAATTTCATTTTACCAAGCCAATAGTAATAATGATGATAGTAATCATAGCTAGATTTGCTTGAGTGCTCACTGTACATCAAGAGTGGGACCCAGTGTTTTACACACATACCTACAATTTGCCACTTCTTCTCATCTCTACACCTTCACCTTGGTCCAAGCCACCATTACCTATAGCCTGGACTTCTAGAGAAGCCTCCTAATTACTTTTCTTGCTTTCATTCTTAGTTCTTTACAATTCATTCTCCACACAGCACCTAGAGGGATCTTTTACAAAGTATTTTAGAGCACATCACTCCTCTGTTTAATATGCTTCCAAAAGTTTCTCATTGTACTTAAAATTCATTCCAAGCTCCTTAATATAACTTTCAAAGCCAGACCTGCTGGCCTCTGGGATCCCATCAGCCACGCTAGCATCATTCAGACACGTCGAGCCCATGCCTGCCTCAGAGCTGTGGCACTAGCTATTTCCTCTGCCCTGATCTTCAGATCCTAAATGTCACCAGCTCAGAGAGATATTCCATGATGACCTAGTCTAAACTAGCCTCCCAGTCACTCTCTACTTATTGCATCATTCTATTTGAAATCTTTGCAGAGCACTCATCACCATCTGATACTATCCTGTTTTTCTATTTGTTTATCATCTGATTCCTCCTCCTAGAATATTTGCTTTCTGTCTTTCTTGTTCACCACTAGAACCACTCCTGGTACATAGGAGGCCCTCCATAAATATGTGCTGAATGAATAAATGAATGAATAAAAAACTTTGTGACCTAAGAGCATTATACTTAACACGAGAGGAACATTATATTTAGTCATGAAGAAACCAAGTCTTGGAAAAGGTAGGCAAGTTGCTGAAGCAAAAATCTACATGATAAAACCAGAACCCTAACTCTCAATTTTGAGTAGGGGAGTTGACGGAAGAGAGGTAGATGGGGCAGGACAGGTAAGCAGGCCATTGATCTCTACTGT
This sequence comes from Pteropus alecto, assembly GCF_000325575.1. Classification (NCBI taxonomy): domain Eukaryota; kingdom Metazoa; phylum Chordata; class Mammalia; order Chiroptera; family Pteropodidae; genus Pteropus; species Pteropus alecto. Next base: position 3,267,860 of record NW_006431912.1, read on the forward strand.
AAAATTAAGAAGAAAGTTGACTTACGTCCACCAGACCTCTCTTTGGCCATGACGGCATCACTAGACACAGAGATAGCAGTTACTCATGGAGGAAAATAAAATATTTCAATAGTGGCATATTCATATTTGATATTGGTGACAATATCAAAAGGGATCCCTCTGAGCCCATTTTAAGGAATGCTCTAGAGTAACAATTCTTATCCTTTGAGGGTCATAGACAACTTTGAGAATCTGACAAAAATCAAGCACTCTTTCTCTAGAGAAAAAAAGACATTTTTATATACAATTTCAGGAAGTCTTAAACCCAAAGCGTAGTTCTGATATAAAAAGAACAATCTTGTTTTGCTTTTTCTCTGCAGCACTAAAAGTTTTTTGGCCCACTCTTCTGGGCAAAGCAAATAGATGTCCTCCCTTCTCTGGAGAAGCAACTGAGCAATGATAATGTCCTGAAGGGTGAGCCTTCCTTAACTTTAAAGAAGAAGAAGCCAACTCTCAGCTTCTAACAATCTGCGCTCAGGTTTAAAAGACCATTCAGGCCCTTACTTATGAATCTTTCACTCTTTCACTCAACAAACATTTGTGAGCACCCATGACGTGATAGGCACTGCAGTATGCTCAGAGGATACAAGAGAGCAAGGTGTGGCCCTTGCCTTCATGGAACTCACAGACCCATAGGGAAGATAGATACACACAAAAACAACTTAAATCCAGAGCACCATGGAAATACTCCTCCTACCCCCGTTGCTGTAGGTGGTAAGTGAGCATCATTTAATCAGTAGTGAAGTAAGAGAAAGCTAAGTCATCATACTTGGTCTGGCCAAAGGGTTTCTGGGTGAGGTCAATAAAACACATTTTCAAATTTACTCTTTAGATTTTGTTACATGATGCCCATGATTTACATGAATTATACAGAACATCTGGAACCTATAATGCTGTAGGACACTAAAGCCAACTTCTGAAGGAATGGGGAAAAGGCCTGATGAAGCTGTCTGGAATGCTGTGATCTTACCTATTTTTGAGCTGCAGAAGTTACATTTTACTAAAAGCTAGAGGCTTCTGGGGCTTTGGGGAGAGGAGAATTTTTTTTTTAGCTAAAAGCACTTTTATACTAAATATTTATAGTATAACTTTGTAAACAGTTTATACTATTCAGCAACATCCCCATGATTTAGCCTCCATAATGTAAAAGGTTAACATTAACTAAAGACTAAAATGCTGTGAAGACACGCAGGAGATGCCCCTAAACCAAGAGAAGCCTACCTGAAGAATAAACAGGAGTTAGCCCGATTTTTGAGCAGGAAGTGGTAGTGATACAGATTGTATCCAGGCAAATAGAAGAGCACAAGTAAAGGCACAGAGTCCAGAAAATAACCAAAATTCTGCAGTCCACCTCGGCATCGGTGGATTGGTCTTTCATCTGGCAATAACACTGGGTTGAACTTCTAAATTTCCAAATAGCTCATCTAGTATCTAATAGATATATTTATTATCTTCCCTACATCTGCAACATAAACAAATGCTTTACATTCTCATTAGAGTATCAACCCAAACTGTCTCCCTATTGCTATACTGAAGATGAGAAATAAGTCCTTCTCATGCTAAAAGACAAAAAATGCTTTGAGAGAGGTCCAATTTTCTTGATCATCTGATAGGTTATAAAACTCAGAATGTTCATGATGAACAGCTGAATGTTTAGTCATTAAGAATTTATATAATTTATGTAATTTTTGTGTTTACATTAGCCCAGCCAACATTTTAAAACACTTCTCTAGTAGAGTTTGCAGCACATTCAAAATGCTACACTTTCCAGCAAGTTCTAATCCTTAAGTAACCCAGTAGCAAGCTGTGAGCAAGTCATCATATGTATTCTCTATAATCGTAGTTGTTATCATTGATTAAACACATTTCTTGTGTTAGAAATTTTGTTACATATTTATCTCATTTAATCCTCACAATAACTCCATGCAGTGGGAATCATTTTCCCTGTGGTGCAGATGAGGAAACAAAAGCTCAATGACATTAAGTAACTTATCCAAGGCCACACAGCTGGACAGTGTCAGAATGTGACATCTATACACTTAAGTCACTGTTCATTCTGTAAGACTTGCAGTAATGTGCTCTCATAGTATGTTTACATTGGTATGTCTTTCTTATGAATCATCACAAAAAAAACATTTCTGAACATTGAGTATTACTAAGTGTTCTTTTTACTGAATTAAATCATATAAGAAACGAAAAAAAGTATTGAAAATTCAAAATTAAATTGTGAGATGAGATTACAGTGATCCTTCTAGTTTCTTGTGGGTCTCACCAAGTCCATGAAATATTGTGAAAGAAAAAAATTCCGTTCCTTCTAAGAAATGAGACTGTATTACAAACGAAAGATCTGAGATCCAAGTTCAAAAAAGAAGCCTTTTCCTTTGGAACTTAGGAATGAAAAATACAGAAGCAGCACTGTCTTGAACTACTCTGACTGAACTTACCTTTTCCCCCTACGTTTCCACCGTCCCTGCGAGTCCCTTGATCCTTCTGGTCCAAAGCTCCTGTTAGGCTGCTCGGAGGAGGGAGGCCTTTGGCTGAGGTGTTCTGTCACCTAACTTGCTGTTTTCTTTCCAAATCCTTTCCATCCTAAAAGTATCCAGCTCAAAAAAAAAAAAAACCTCTCCAATAAAAGGCTGCTCACAGCTTCAGCTCATGGTGATAGTTCCCTCCTATAAACTCCTGAGGTACTTATCGTTTGTAACAATGGTTAGGATATCTTTCCTTATTGTATTGTGTGTAAGTCCCTTGATTTCCATGAGACTGTAGGGACTTGAAGGCAGGATCCAGGTATTTACCCCTTTGTATCCACAGCTTTGTTACCTGATGCACTGCTAGTCACAGCAAAATTTCTCAATAAGGACTCCTTGATTTAACTGAAAGTTATCTGCTTTGACTCCTTGCTCAGATCATCACAAACTCTTAAAGGCAAGCATTGAGACTCCTTTATGTTTGGTAATGCCTTTCACTAGAGATTCAATGGGTATTCAAACAAGTTAGGTCATAAATTTATAATTATGCTTCTTAACACAGGATTTCCATTTTATGTAAAATTATTTCCATTTTGTAAACATAATAATAACAATAACAATTTA
>NW_006431912.1:3271071-3282328 GCF_000325575.1 Pteropus alecto
TGGCAGAATTATGGGTAATTATTTTCTGGGATTTTTTTTTTTTTGTATTTTTATAGTAAACACACTCTTAAATTTTCCACAATAAATGAGCTACTTAAATAATTAATTCTGTTAAGAAGTTGAAAAATATAAGTCAACCAGTTAACATCAAAAACTTGAAAAGATTCTATTCCCCTCCAGATGTCATTGCTTTTGTTTGGAGAGGTTCAACTCCATAGGGCTCTTCATTCTCTTCGACTACTAATGATGCACAACAATTTTCTTGAGTACTTTACACATCCCTGTATTGTCCCTTCTCCTTGGTGAGTAGTGCCCAGTACCTCTTGAATTCCTTCAAATTTTACTATGCTAGGAAAAGGAGTCAAGTGAATTAAATGTGTCACTTTCAAATTGAACAATTTTGCAAATAGATTACTGATGCAGAGCTGAATATATCAAACATATTGAATGACACTTTTGGGCAAAACTATAGTCTTTCCAAGTTGATGAATGCAGCAACTAAAGCTGATGCTAAAATGAGTTAGACAGTTTTAAAAGCGAAACGAAAATTAAAATAAGAAAAGCGTGCATCCAGGAAATATCAAGAACAAATAAGTTTGCACTGTTTGTTGTTGTCATGGTAAGTTTGCTGTTGTTGTTATTATTGTGGTTACTATTTATCATTAACAATGATGAATAATATTATTCCACTTTTCTTGCAAAGTGCTTTTCTATCTCTTTTGCTACGTGTAATTTCTATTATCAGAAGAAAAAAAGTCATGGCTAATGTGTGTCAGTGCAGGCTGTGAAACACTCTTCTAACATTCACTATATTTGCAAGTTAAATATCCCACTTCACCAACTCAGTTACAAAATAAGGTCACATTTCTTTTTATGTCCTAACCATAGTGATGTTAAGCTCTCAAACGCCCACAATGAAAAGAAGTCAAAACTTTCTGTAGGTTTTCCCTCAATCTAAGAAACTTCTGAGACTCTTTAGACCAGAAGTCTCCAGCCCCCAAGCTGTGGACCAGTACTGGTCCGTGCCCTGTTAGGAACTGGGCCGTACGGCAGGAGGTGATTGGTGGACAAGCCAGCAAAGCTTCATCTGTATTTGCGGCTGCTCCCCAGTGCTAGCATCACTACCTCAGCTCCACCTCAGATCATCAGGCTTTAGATTCTCATGGGAACACCGGTCCCTGATGCCAAAGAGGATGGGGACCACTGCACTGCTTTAGACCATTTGTATCTGTTTTACAGATCAGTCGAATGATTACTTGTCCCTTTTCCCACGTCTCTTTGTGTCATCACAGAATGTAGTCCCCCAACCCCCAGCTACTCACTCTGTGCAGATCTAATCCAAGCATGGATACTGTTCTCCTCAATTGCCTTCAAGTCACAGCTAAGATCAGTGGTGCTGGACAAAGATATAGTGAAAGTTTGGATATATGGAAGTGAGTGCTAAGAGTGACCTACTCTTTCATTGCCACTCTTAGAGTTCACAGACCCGAAAGCCTACTTCAGAGTCCCAGCCTTGCTCTAAGGTGACTCCTGTATAACGAAGGGATCAACTTCTCTTGTACTCTTCTTTCTACCACCTTTGATGGAATCTCTAGACCGCTTTACTTAATAGTCATGGGCTCTTAATCCTCGGCCCCAAATGGTCCTTTCCCACCTAAAACTCAAGACACACTCTTATTCCACAAGCTTGACTAAAATTGGAAACAGCCAGACTTTCAGGGGAATCATTCGCACCTACTTACAGGTTAAAATCCAACCTTTGTGGCTCAGACAAGGCTATCACAATACAGACAGTGCATTTCCCAAAGTCTGGGTTGTTCATTATTAATTAACTCTGTGACAGATACAATACTACATAGACCCCAAGTTCCCTTTCATTCTCCTCTTTCTGGGCATGCAAGAAGATAACATTTCCTAGATTCACTTGCAGTTAGGCTGGAACCATACGTCTAGTCTAGTCAATGAGCTATACAAGCAGTCTTCTTGGCTGAGACAGTGAAAAGTCCTTGTACAATCCTCCATCTCTCTTTTCCTCTGCCAATAGCCACAGAAATTGTTTCCCATATATAAATGACCTGGATGCTTCAGTCAATTCCTGTAAGGAAGCTACTCTAGACAGGTAAAGTTACCTTGGAGAGGTAGTTAAAAATAAAAATTTACTAAGTCCTACTATTTCATAGTCAGTGTGCTGGGTTTGAAGACATACGGTGAGAAGATAGATATGTTTCCTGCCCTTATGATCCAAAGAATTATTTCATGCTAAGGAGTTTGGAATTCATCTTAAGTGCAACCATTAGAGCTTGAAGGATTTACAATGTTACTCATAGAAAAATCTCTGAGAAAAATATTTGAGGGGAAAGACTAAAGGCCATGATCCATGGAAGGGCTGATGATGGCCTAAACTAGTGTGGTGGCAGCAAAGTGGAAATTGGAGATGCACTGGTCATGGAGCGAATGGATGGATGCAATAGGTACAATGCACATGCACATGAAAATTTAAATTCCTGGTAAATTTTTTTGACAGAAGATGCTTCATAGAAATTCATATTCATTTTTACAATTTACAAATAATCTTTCAAATTAACCAAAAAAGAAGCAGCCTTATCTCTCAGTTAGCACCATAGAGCTCTCAGAAGCACAAGGCCTCTGGTGTGCAGAAGCACCTGCTAGACACTTCCTTCTTCATAGTATAGGGAAATTTCTGCTTCTGTTAGAGAAGAGCCTGAAAACTCAAAAATGGTGAGAACTGCAGGTGGGGCTATCAAGAATTGTATGATCTTAAAATAGAAGAGAAATAAGCAATCTTCAGTTCTCTTCTTCTCTCCTCTTCTTTTTTATTAATCAAAAAGCTCTGTATCTCTTCCAATCAACCAACCACACACAGCTCTCAATCTTAGTCCCTTACTGTTCTCTAAAGCATCCATATAGTAAGTTTCGTTTGGCCTCATGACAGAAGTTAGACTCAGATGTCAATGCCTATGGGTCAGTGGAGTTTGAGGATTCGTCACTTCTCATTTAAATTTCCCTCACCTTGTCCTAACCTTCTTAGGATAACTGACTCTCCCCAACTCCCTCCTTTTCCACCATCAAACCTAAACCTTTCTTACAACATGGTCACTGTATTTAAATATGTTTTTAAAAATTAACTCCTTTTTGAGATATTGTTGCCTTACTCTATTTCTCTTTTCTAAATAACATAAAGTGGACTGGCAGAAAGTAGAATGTACAGCTACATTGTAAGGTTTCTTTTGTAATATTTGTATTCCTTAATTACTTTTTTTACTTTGCTTTTAGAGATAGAAATCAACTATGGTTGAAACAGTAATTTTAGGAAACTTCCAGAAAAACATGTAAAGAGACTGAGAGAAAACAATACCAGACCATACATTTTCTTTGTCACCTTGAATTAGAGAGAATGTATTTCAGGCCAAAGTTGAGGACAAACCTTAAGACCACAGGTTTTCCCTTTGTTGGCCATGTAGCAGCACCTTCGATTCTCCATGCCACATTCTATCAGCCCATTTCCAGGTTTGCCACAGCCGTGCTGGAAAGTTCCTGTGGGAGCCCAGAACCACCTCGCCTTGGCAGCACCCTGCCCAACATGCTGTACATTGTTCTTCTTTCTGCCTCAGAGCCCCGGGAGCCTGTTCAGCCTCACAAGCCAGGCGAACCTGGGATTCACATCTCTGAAAACAACCTTCAACCAGTAGGAGACAGGACCTGGTAGGAAATGCCCCCAACAGCCCATCCTGCAATGGACAGTCCCAGAAGTCATTCTATAGGCTTCTAAGAGGAATTGTGCTCCATTTCCCACCATGACAATCTCAATAATCTACATTTATATCAGCTTTTTGATCTTCCTCTCACTCCTCCTACTCCAACACTGTTATTTCTGGCAACTGTACCTTCACTCAAGTCTTCCTCTGGGTTCTGCTTTGATGGGGAACCCAAATTAGCTTGCTTGTTTTTAAGAATTAAGGGCATTAAGGGAGGAATTGGTGATTTTAGGAGGTAGAATCAAGAGAACTTATTGAGTGATTAGACTGGAAGAGAGAATGGTGTGGGAAGGGAGAAACAGAATGTAATGCTCCCATCAACGATATCAGTTGTTATACATTCCATGCAGTTCCTAATTACCTATGCTCGGCTTGTCTGCACTCCTTATGTATAAAACTGGCCCCAGCAGAGTGCTAAAGAGAATAAGACCATATCCCTTCTAGGTGCTGCTAGAGGGTTCCCTATTCTCCATCCTCCCCTTCCCATTGCCATTGCAGAACATTCAAGGACCACCTTGAAAGCCCTGTGTCCAGCCCTTCACTTGGCTTATGAGAAGTTCTAATAATACTGGGAGAAGAGAGAAGGGAAAGGAAAGACACTGAGGGCAAAGTACAGAGGAAAGCAAGAGAGAGAAAAGATAAAGAAAAGGAAAAGAGGTGAAGAAGATTAGGATGGAGGAGGGAAGGGGATAAAGGGTCGTCAGCTCTCTTGCACTCCTCTGCATTTCAGACCCTCTATCATTCTTGGTGCCAGCCTGACCATTCTCCTCTCCTTTGAAAATGCACAATGTGTTTCAAAGATTTTCCTATCAATGAAGGGAGGAGAATGTCAAGGATAAATATGTGCCCCCGTAGGCCAGTCCAACTTTTCACTTTCATTTTTATATTGGGGTTAAAAGTTGATGCTAATATAAGTTGATAAATTAGAACCCATGTTGAATTTCTATTGGAGGTAAGGGAAGATTTGAATAATAAATAATATAATCAGTACTGGTACAAATGGATGAGAAAAAGAAAACCATTTAGAAATAGTATGGTAACTCTTGGTAAATAAGGCATGAGACTATCAAATGTTCTTCAGCACAACAATGCCAGCGGTTATGTTTTTAAAATAAAAAATGTCAAAGTCATGCAAACAAGAAAAGTATGCTTTCTTCGTATGAGACTAAACAATATGGATGTCAAAAACATCAATGCTAGGCTTGGTCATTTGGGCTGGATTCTTAAGAAAACTAGTGAGGAAGCTCTTGCTCACAGGAAAACTAAACTAGAACTAAAGCACCCTCAATTCATGGAACAGAGACCAATATCCCAGTTGGCTGACAATGACCAAATGAGATGCCATGTCATCCGACAAAAACCTGAGGCTCTCGACTGTGTGAGATAGACGAGGTGTTGAGGGAGCAGGCTTGAGAATTCTCTTCCTGTGTAGAAGTGGGATAAAAATTGCCCCTGGAAGGGCTGGAGGGACTGGACACGGGAATTCCAAAGAGAGGGCTGTGCGAAAAGGAAGAGAGAGTTAAGGAGAGACAGAGCATCCAGAGGTCTAAGTTTATGGGTCTTTCCTTCTATTGCATGCTACAAAAGGACCAATTAAGTTACTACCTCTCCTCCTCTCATATTGTGCTGGGTGTTTGAGACCCATATGGCCCTTCAAAAAAGAATATTTTATACCTCTGTCATTATGTGAGTTGTGTTGGTCTAGAAAGGCCTGCCAGAGGCTCTGGTGGAGACAGGGATGGGAGCCATCAGCTCCTCCCGGGCATTCCTAGGCCAGGTCTCTAGTTCATAGTAGTAGTGCCAGGGTCTCTGTTAGCCATTCCAGAGCCTTAAAACAAAAACAAAACAAAACAAAAGGGCATCTTGCTTTTTTACACATAACTGAGCCAACTGAAAGAAATGTCTTCATTGGTGAATCAGGCATCCCTCCTTCCAGCAGACATATGCCAGGGTGTGTAGCTTGGTGAGCAGGAGATGAGCTAGATTTTGGCCTTTCCTCATTCCCTTAGTCCAGGGCTTTTATGCAAAACACAAATAGCACAAGACTGTGATCCTGAGCAAGGTAGCGATCCATGTGCAGCAGCATCTCCATTCCTCAGCTCATACACTAAAAAGGAGGTAGGAAGGGAACCAGCAGAGAAGGACCAGCCCTCACTGCCCAACCATCATTGCCCACAGACCCTGACTAATGTTCTGATTGTGCTCAAAGGATGAGTGGGAGCTTCTTCTGCCTTTCAGAGAAACAAGTACAAGGTATAGGCAACAGTGTATAATGGAAGAGATAAAACAAAGAGTGGACCTAAGGCAAACAAGGAGAAGAAATGTGGAAGAAAAAGAGCTCACGTGTCAGTATGGGCATGTGGGAGCACAGAAGCAGATGCTCCAGAAACAGAAAGGCAGGAGTGGCAAGGCTTAGCTCTCCACTCTGCTCTGCTTATGCTTCCATCCAAAACCTGGTCTCATCCTGGCATAGAGGTGAGACAGAAAGCAAAGCACTATGGAGAGGGAAATTCAATCCCAAGGGTAGACAAAAATAAAAGTATATAATAAAAGCTTTTCAAATAAAATAAAAAGTTGTGTTTTGTTTTTAGGGTTTTTTTTGTTTGTTTTTTGTTTTTTGTTTTTTTAAGGAAAATCCCAAAGGGTGGGAGAAGGAAGAGAAAGGTTTCTGTTCACCTCCAGGCCAGCTGCCAATGCTGACCCACTGCACGGGGTGCACAAGTGGGTCTGTAAGTCTTCGTCATTGTCCTTTCCCTTCCTTTCCTGCAGGCAGGCTGTGCTTAGATGAGCTTTTAAGGATTAGCTTGGGAACAACCACTGTTCTAAACATTCTTTCAATTTAAAAAAGATTCATCACTAACCTAAACATTTGCTCGTAGTGTGGTTATAAAAACTTAAAAGACTGAGCTGAATGTGTACACATCCTATGACACAACCTGGAGAATCTTTTAAAAATCCATCTCATGTTAGCTTGTCTACTTGTCATTTTTCTCTCTTCACAAAAATAAAATACAGCCTCCTCCCTATAAAGGGCAGTGACTTTAACTATTTGAGTTCTGTATAAAAATGAGTTAGCTGTACATACATATGCAAATTTTAGGAATCCAGATAAATGATTATTCAGAATGATTATTCAGATTTCTCTTTTTATTTTCTTGCTTCTAGAAGAGATTCCTTTAGATATTGACTAAATCATAATTAAAATATATTTACAAAATTTTTATTTATGAATAACCTTTCAGGAATATATTTTCTGAAGAAGATACAAAAGCAAAATATTCTAGGTATAGCTCCTCTGGGGAAACATTGACCAGTTTCAGCAGAAAATATAGCACAGAAGGAAGACTGCATCTAGCTTTTGCATTTAGGTATGACAAAACTTTCCATTGACTTTTCTTCCTTTTTTGACAGATCTGGGCTAAAAATGGAGATGTGCTCAGCCAGCAAGTCTGGACTGCCTGATGATGAGCATTCCTAATATATAGTATTTATCCAAAAACACATTTACTGAGCACCTGTATCTTATGGGTTTTATGCTAGGTGCCAGGGACAACAAAATGAATAAGATCTACCCTCAAGAAACTGCTATCTAATCAGACTTGAAAAAATAATTACAGCACCTTCTAGTAATACCATTTCTAAAGGTACAAAGAAGAGCAGTAGTGTATTAATAATGGTGTTTTGGGCTACAAGCAAGATAAAACTTGACTAAGAATATCTTAAATGATAAGAAATTTATTAGCTCATCTAAAAGAAGCTCAGGGTAGGCTAATTTAGTGACTCAGCTCATCAAAACCCAGATTATTCTACCTTCCTACTTGGTCATTCTTAATATGTTGACTACTATACTCATGGTTAACTCTAATTGTCACAAGAGTGCTGGCACAGCTCCAGGCACCACATCCTCACACAGCTGTACTCACACAGAAGCAGAAAAAGGACAGTTTCTCTTAACATGTCTTTCTTTAAATAAGAGAGGAAAACTGTTCCAGAAGTGCCCTAAGAGACTTCCTTGAAGGAAGTCTGCCAGGGCCAGAACTATATCTCAAGCCCATGCCTAAACTAATCATTTGGAGAATAAATTTGAGTCCCTGATTAACTCTGACCAATGACGAGTCGCCTCTTGAAGCTAAAATGGGATTACTCCCAGGGCATAGGCTACAGATTTTCTTATCAGGAAGTATGCAGAAAAGTAGGAGGAGGGAGAAGAAAGAAGGAAGGGAGAAGGGAGAAGGGAGGAGGAGGAGAAGGGAGGAGGAGGAGAAGGGAGGAGGAGGAGAAGGAGGATGAAGAAGAAGAAGAAGAAGAAGAAGAAGAAGAAGAAGAAGAGGAAGAAGAAGAAGAAGAAGAAAAGTAGAATGACTATTGAGGAGACAATTGAAAGGTATGCCATAAGTGGTCTAGACATCAATCATTTCTGTATGGGGGACATCTGGAAAAGTTTCCCAAAATTAAAATGAATGTTAAAGGATGAGTAAGAGTCAACCACAAATATGTCCAACCCTGTGCCTCCACAGAGAAGAACCACTCCAACTAAATTCAGAACCTCTTTCTCTTCATGACTCAGCCAAGAAGCCATGTCTGTGTTTTATCCCATAGAGGTTCCAAAGTCATAGTTGAAGTCCCTCCTCAAATTTGTCCACTGCGGAAGAGTAATTTTTTTTAACACAGAGATAATTAACAATGACTTTTAAAGTTTTTTTTTAAGTTTATACAAAAAACTTGGTACCTCTGAAATAGTTAATGAGTAGCAATAGGGAGCAAAGAAGGAAAAAAAATGAAAAAAAAGAAATTCGCAATGATATCAGAGTGGACATTTGGTGACACTGTCATTGACCCTTCTTTAGAGAAATGCAGACTCCTAGGAAGACAGAATAACCCAGAGTTCTCTGAGCCCAGCAAATACTGAGAAAGAGCCCATTAGAAAAAAAACAGGAAGTAAAATTCACACAAAAGTCCTCACGCTGTTCCACTTGAATAGAAAATGGTACAAAGATGAAAATAGAGAAGGCACATGGCAAAGCCTAGTAACCTACAGCCCTGTTAAATAGAAAACACAGAGACTCACCACAGGGCAACTCCATAAAGCCACTCTGGATGCCATTTTGCTAATTGTGTTTGCTATGACACCAAGCACCGCTTAGCTGTGCTCCCAGAGTGTCTCCATAATGGCAATCACTTGCCAGGAGCGAGAGTGATTTTTATTTGATATCCATACAAAGCAGAAGCAAATGAATTATCATAATGAGAAGCAACATAATGATGTGGAGATGTACAAACTGCCATTGTGTTTAATAACAACAAAGCCTTCCCTTTTGAATTAAATTTGCAGGAAGATTCTTATTGAAGCATCATTGTACTGAAACCAAGTTGTTTAAAAAAGAAAAAAAAAAAAAACACTCCAAAGTATTTCAGGCTTATGATTACTGGAAAGGTTGTTAGGAGAATTTTTTCTTCAATTTTTATTCTCAGTAAAATCGACATAGTTGTAGCACTACACAGCTGCGATTTGTGAAGTAAATGGCAAAGCTAAATGTGCCGAAACCCAACATGTTCCCTGAGCAACAAAGGGATGGAAGGCAAATGTTACAGTATTATTGACAACACTGGTAATGCTTGTATAAGCATCTGCTTCATAAAGGGGAGAAAACCTACATTACAAACAAAAAGAGTTTCCAAACAAGACCTGCCAGCTCAAATTCTGGCTTTAATTTGAATTTTCACTTGTTAGAACAAATATTTCCTCTTTTTACCTTACCCCTCCAAAATAAAAAATTCTCTGATTTGCATTTTGGAAAGTTTCCTATAACTGACTCCTCCAATTTTTTCTTTCTTTCTCTAAAATTATTTTCTATATTTTCTGGTATTTATCTGTTTCCCACCACTGGATTTTCAACAATGGATGACAGCGTCATTGAATAACATGCATTAACTTAAACCTGTTTCCATGATGATCATCATGAGGATATTATCCTCCTGCTAGACTGAGTCCAGGGTGTGAATGGAATGTGTTCTTCATCCATCTTCCCCATCCCGATCCTTTCAATGCTACCAGTTCTAACCACTTATAACAGAACACCCTGGTTTCATTAATGGACAAACCCAGAACCAGACCATGGCCTGCATTAGATTGAATAGACTTGGGCAAAATCAGAAGTGAAAATATTATAGGACTAGAAATCAGGAGCCTCGGGTCCTGGGTCCAGCTCAGCACTAAATGTAATGGAGGCAAATCAACTTCTTTGTGTCTGTCTCCATTTTCCCAGCTATAGAATAGGCATAAAGTCTACTCCATTCACATTGTAGGGTGTCTTGAGAATCAAACTATATTCAACTGCTTTGTAAACTGTTATTAGTATGTTCATAAAAACAACAGAGGTCAAAACATATCTAGAAAATTATTTAATTTATAAGGATCCATATTTTGTTTTTTATCATTTTACCATCCAACAAATATTTATTGAGTTCCTTAGTGCTATGGAAATATGTAGATTGTGATAAGTATATCGCATGCCTTAAAGGAAGTTACAAAGAAAGTAGGAGAGAAGGCATACCATGTAAAAGACAACTGGAAATAGAATCTGTACATAAGGACCAAATGGGAGACAACATAACAATGTTATTAGAAGTATAGGCTTTGGCATCAATCATACCTTCTGGGTCTGGATCCTGGTTTTACGATTAACTAGCCACATAATCTTTTGGGCTGGTTATATAATCTCTCTATGCCTCAATGTCCTCATCTGTAAAGTGGGGGATAATCATAGTACCTCCCTTATAAGCTTATTGCGAGGAATAAATGTGTTAATGTATCAATAATTCTTAGAACAGTGCCTGGCACATACATAGGACACATTTAATGTTAGCTGAACATAAAGACACTTTGGGGTAGAAGGAGGGAGAACACTAAAGATCATGGCCAAGAGTGGCTCAGGGGTCCTGATCTGGGGGTCAAAGTTTGGGAAGGGGAGTGAAGGGGAGGAGGAGGGGGAGTGAAGGGGAGGAGGGACTAGACAGAAGCATTCTAGGCAGGTCAAACAGCTGCATGAAGGGTCAGAGCTGGATTTGTATGGAGCACATTTGGGGTAAAATGAAGAGAAGGGTCAGAGATTCCAACCAGAGACACTGTGGGGAAGGGGGATGTCACTGGGTACTCTAGATGGGATAGGAGCTAATCTCTGTTTACCTCTCCATGGCCAAAAGCTGGAGTGAGCAAAGGGGCCATATTTCAAAGCTGCCAGCAGACTTCTTATTTCTCTACAGACTACAGTTTGAATTTACCTTTGAAAGAATATTGCTTTTGTGTTTTGGAGGAAATAACAAAACACTTTAATGGCTTTTTGGTCCTACAAAGAAAAGTCTAAATATACGATTCTGGAACTATAAATTTCTTGACAATGAGGTGATCAACTTCTTTGCACAATAATGCTGAGGCCATCCCACCAGGCTTGCATGAAATTCACAGGATTCTACCTATAGAC
>NW_006431912.1:3282384-3340111 GCF_000325575.1 Pteropus alecto
AGTGTGGGCATTTCTGCCCCAGGAGTAGGTAGGAACTGAGAGTCTGCTCTTTTCTGCATGGTTTTCAGTCCCTGTGCCTTAAATGGTATGAGTATCTCACCATAGTAAATGGAATTCTGAAGTTAAAAAAACCTTAAATCCAGACCAGCTACTTCATCTGGTGCTCTGCTGAGGAAATGATGACCTATTCCAAACTCGAAGGGCCTGCTAGGCTCCCTGGAAAAGGTGCATCCTCCTGCAGTGTGGCCGGCTCTCCTCCAACTGGTTTCCAGAGTTCATTTCTTGCACAGATTTTGCCTTACACTCTGACTTTAGAACCTAATCCCAGCAAATTTCTAGTGCCACTGTACAAAAGATTGATTTTTGTATGTGTGGGTAGAATTTACCCCAAATAATATTGAATGTAACCGTAACTGAAAAATAAATAAGTAAATAATAAAAAATAAAAGAATTTATCCCATTTATTTAGGTTATGTTTACAGGGAAGAAGGGCTAGTGGAGACCATGTGTAAGGAAGAATATGGCTTCTTCCACCTTCTCTTTTGGGCCTTATGTGCTGTGGCCTAAACTCCAGATGGAAGGTAGTTAAAGTCTATTTTCATGAGAGATAATTGGGCTCCTGGAAAAAGGGTGCAGACCAGGAGCTGAGGAGAGAAACCCAGTGGGGATCCTGTGGGAGGCCTCGACCTCTGGACTCAGGAAGGATTCTTATCTAGTATTTGAATTAAGGGGCAGAGAAATCTGTGTTATAATTTCTTCTATTATCCCTTACTTTTTAGTGCGGTACTTGTTTTTTAATCATGAGGCATGATCCAGGCTATGCTTTGAGCAAAGTGGTAAAGAGTATCAGAAAGGGAGATGGAACAGTAGTCTAGGGAAGCCAAAGTCAAGAAAATTAGAGCATCTATGAGGAACAGAACAGCTGACTGGGTCTAGTTGCGATGCTGTAGCCCAGCGATTCACAACCCTCGAGCCATGGACCGATACCAGTCCTAGTCCGTGGCCTGTTAGAAACTGGGCCGCACAGCAGGAGGTGAGCGGCAGGCAAGCGAGCTAAACTTCATCTGTATTTGCAGTCGCTCCCCAGCGCTAGCGTCACCACCTCAGCTCCACCTCAGATCATCAGGCATTAGATTCTCATAGGAGCACAGGTCGCTGGTGCTAAGAAGGTTGGGGACTGCTGTATAGCCCATGATTAGGAAGTTTTCCATCAAAAATATTCTACTTCAGTCAATACCTGTCCTCTACAAGTACATGTTAAATGGAAGTCAGTGTATATTATTCCTGAAGAAAGAAACAAGGAAATTCCTCTCAAAGGAGACAGGACTGGCCCTGAGAAAGGGTGTTCCTTTTCCAACAGGAAGCATTTGGGGACCACCCAGAGCCTGACTTGTCATCCCAGAGCACCACAGTGTGTCCCCTCTCATTGTATTGGCTATTCATTATTGTAACCACCACTTTTTTTCCTGGGAAGAAAGAAACAAAGTGAGAGACACTATAAACAACAGACAGGATTTGGTTGCTGACAGAATGACTGTGGAGAAAAACATAGAACCTTCTTGTTTCCTATTTTTCCTTCCTAATCCATCCTCCCACTCCATCTTGGTGAAATGTATCATTATTTTCTAGCTCAGATTTCACATGTCAACAAAAAAATTAGAACTACTTTATAAATACTGGTCCTACCGTGCCAGGCAATTGGCCAGAAGTTACAGGAGTGTGCAGTCTCTACTTGCTTTTTATTGCAAAACAGCACATTCTTGGAGACCATGTCATAAAGTGGATCATTGAAAAGCAAATTACATTTTCCCACAGGAACAATATTATAATTAGAGGCTGTATTCCTGACAAAAGACTTGGCTTCATGTAAATAGTAGACATGAACAAAAATATTTCACAAAAGCAAAGATTCAAGAACTATAAATCCTTATAATTGTTTAAAATAAAATTTTCTCCAAGTATTATAAACCAGGCAGGATTAGAGGGAGTACACATTGATTATTCAGGGACTCCAAGGTACCGTAAAGTGTACATTAAAATATAACTATTGTGTCATAAATTAGAACCTCAAACTAACTTTAATATAGTCATTACACACTTAATTAACAACGGGAAGGCAGTGAAGTAAAGTACCATGGTTAAAATGTGGCACTGGGTGTTAGGAGATCTGAATTACAGCCACGTCCTCTAGACTGTGAGGCTAGAGGCTGGACCTGCCCATGTAGGTAGGTAGCGCTGGCATGGAGCCTGATTCGAAATTTTTTTTACAATGAATTGTTCAGGTTGGGTTGTCACTTTAAGTAAATCACTTTCTCTGGGTTTTTGTCTCTTCATCTGTGCAACAAAGAAGCTGAACTATGAGTCTCTAAGGTCCCTACTAGTTCCACAATTCTAGGGCTACCTCTTGCTCTCAGAATTCAGAAGAGTTTCTGGATATAGTCTACAATATAGTCTCAATTTGAACCTCTAGTTCTCATTCCCCTTGTGCAGCCCCCACCTACATTCTGGGCTTGGCCATAGGAATGGCTTTGGCCAATGGGATTTTAGCAAGCAAGATATAAGCAGAGGCTTAATAAGTGCTTGTACTCAGAGGCTTATTCCCTTGGAACATACCCTCTTGTAACTCAGATACCATGCTGTGAGGAGCCCAGGACCCATGGAAGGGCCACATGCAGGAGAATCAAGGATTCTCGTATACTGCCCAGCTCAGCTCCCAGCCAACTGCCAGCACCAACTGCTAGTCATAAGAGTAAGCATCTTGGACATTACAGCACAGCTGAGTACCCAGACGACAGCAACCCCAGCCGACATCATGTGGAACAGAAGAACCTTCCAACTGAACCCAGTCAACCCATAGAGTCATTAATGACAATGAAACAATTGTTTTAAGACACTATTTGGAGGTAATGTTGTGCAGCAATAGCTAACTGAAACTCTAGGACATGACTTAAATGAGTTTGAGCTTTTGTAAAAAAACAAGCTGTCCAAGGAAGATTAAATAATGTCTGTTTTTCTCTACATGAATTTTCCTATACTGAGAAAAATTCAAAATATTCCAATCATCTCACAATGGATTCAAAATACTGTAGTAGTGTTCAGTAAATATTTATAGTAGATAAAGATATTTCCTCTTCCTGAAAAATATTTTTCTTCTTTACCTTCTCTTAAGAAAGTAGAGTTGTTCAAATGTACAAATAAAGGTCACAAGGAAATGATATATGCTGTTCAGTCATTCTACTTGACACTTTGTTGACAGCTCTCAGAACATTCCCTCACTACTGATAATCCATAAAAACAACTGTCAAGCAAACAAAGACTTTAAAATAAGAGTGTGGTTGATGTCTGCTAAGGTAGGACTTTATTTTTTCCCAATAAAGAAACTGTTGACATTCAGAGCTAGGAAGATGTGGGAATATTTGTATGAGACAATAGGTTTTCTTAAATTAAGGGATGAGACTCCCAACCTTTCTCTAGGAAATTCAAAATAATTGAAGTTTGTTAGGGGTGTCCCTGAACAAGGCTCAGTGACAGAGACAAGGAGATTACTGAAATAAAACCAAGATAAGGAGTAGAAAGAGACTAAGTAAGTCAAAGGAATAGTGATTCTGAATGAATATTGTGCTCTGAGGAAGCAGCCGTGTGGATGAATAAAAAGAAAACCCTTCCAGTTGGACCGCCTGCTCAATTTCGATATGAAATTCCTCTGGCCAGTCATAATAAGAGGCAGAGGATAAGCCTTCCTCGGACTTCAAAGAACCAGTCTGGGAGTAGGTCTGCCCTGCCGCTGTGGGCATCCACTGCTTTCCTCAGACACTGGCACACTGTCATCCCAGGAAGGATGAGGCCTCAAGATTTCCCAGGTTTTGCAGCTTTTGTCACCGGGTCTGCAGCTTGATGATGCATTAACCCAAACTGAAACGAGCTTCCAGTGGCAGCGAGAACATGCTCTCACTTGTAGGGATCATGCCTGAGCTCTGGTTCCAGCAGCTGGATAGACCAATAGGACACCAATATTCCTAAAGATTATCCCAGTGAAACCAGGAAAGCCAGACATTCGGATGGGTTAGGTGGTTCAAGTCATTTAATTGGAAGCCTAAAAAGGGATATAGGTTTATATCATACCTCTAAATTGATAAGATTGGTTCTGTTTATTTTAGGCACTTCAAAACATTTCTCAGATTATCTAAGATAGGTATAAGAAATACATATTCTTTAGTGAATGCTTCTATGTACCAGGCAGTGTTCTAGATTTTTACATATATTATTCATTTAATTCTCACATATAATTATGAAGTTGGTTTTTTACAGAAGGAACTGAGGCACAAAGAAGTAATATAACTTTCTCCAGTTTACACAACCAGTAAGTAAAGCCATAATTTAGACCCAGCAGTGCTCTGAGCTACTAAGCCATATTTGCTGCCTTTCTGACACCCCCAAAATTGCTGCTTTGAGCCACTGAATGTTAGCGGGCATATCACAAGGAAACTTTCTATGGACCTGGAGGTGAGGGAGAACAAACTGCAGTAATTATCTCAGGAAACTGCTTTCTCTGTATCTTCCATCATCAATTAATATACTCAGTAATCTTATCAAGTGAGGATAAACCTGTTTTTAGCACCTAACCAAACCAAAGACCATAAACCACCTGTCAACACCCTCATTAGGGCTTGAGGAGATACCACAAGAGAGGAAATCAGTGCTTTAGGAGTGTGGTCCTGCTGTGCAGACAAAGCTCAGAACTCCAGCTCTTCAGTTTCTATTGGCCTGATTCATTTTGCCCAGAACTCTGAAATACAGCTCCTTACATGCTTTGGGCAGTGCATGTATATTGTTATTATCAATTAATGGTAGTACTTGCTATTGATATAACACTTCAGATTTGTAAGTCCTTTCCTTCGGGTGTTTGTGCATGGCTGGTCTTTACAGCCACAGCTCTGTTTGCACTGATATCACCTTCCCTGGATTATTCCTATGGGTTAAATGATTTGCTTATGGTAATTGCAGAAATACATGTTGTAGAATACACGATGAGCAATAAAGAAAAAGGAGAGGACAGGCACCACAGCCTGTTTAGCGTAGCCCAGTGAAAAGCTCAGAGAACTGGCAGCTTGATTTTACTTCTTTCTACTTATGATCATAAAAGTATTCTTAT
Source organism: Pteropus alecto (assembly GCF_000325575.1). Lineage (NCBI taxonomy): Eukaryota > Metazoa > Chordata > Mammalia > Chiroptera > Pteropodidae > Pteropus > Pteropus alecto. The sequence goes on from NW_006431912.1 coordinate 3,287,537, forward strand.
TAATGATGCTATTTTACATTTTATAGCTCTTTTTCAGCTGGAGAGATCCCGAAGGGTGCGTGTGGCTTTGCTGTTTTCATGTAGCCATTGCTCTTTTTCCTCTCTCATGAAGCCTCTAACTAACAGCAGAGGAAATAATCAATAGATAAAGCCAAAACTTAAACATCATAGCTTTTCCATCCAACTTTGCTCAGTGTTAAAAAGGGGCTAATCTTTGTCCCCACAATCTATTCTATTTTCTAGGCAGAAAAAGGTGGTGGCGGCTCAGGATCCATTGGTGAGGGCTGAGTTCCTACCTCTTTGCACCACTGGGGACAATTAGAGCAAAATGAAACTGCAAACATCAATAGGGGGAAGGCTGCAAAGAGTTCCAGCTAGAAATCTTAAGATTTGCTCCTGTTTGTTACAGTGAAATATAGATTGTAATGCCCTAAAGACACTAAAACCGTAATGCCAACTCTAAAAATGCGAAACACTAAAGAAACACAGGGTAAGGTCCTAGAGTGTGAGATTTAGAGGAAATAAGTAGAAGGTTGAAATAGAAAAACATGGATATGTGTACTGTGAAAGCAGAAAAGTCTCAAGGCTAATAGCTACATTAACAACTCTGAGCGAGCATCAGATTCCGAGGTCCCCGAGCCCCAAGCCCCAGAAGCCCAAGAACCTTGCTGCCAGCGTGCTGTCTTTGGGGCCTGTTTCCCCTTTGTTATTAAGCCTAGCTCTCTGTGGACCCAGAATCCATTTCTTGAGAAGCATGATCATCTGCTTGAATTGGAAGGAGACTTTTACTTACCTGGAGATTCTAAAGGCTATGTTTGGTACTAGCTATTGCCAGCTGCCCGAGGAGAAGTTCAACAAATATGAGTTTCTTTATCCTTTTATCCCCCTTAAAAACAAAACGAAAAGCAGTGGGTTAGATTCTACACACTTTGGTTGTGCCGTACTTTATTCTTAATTATTTAAATTATTTAAAAATATATATGTAGCACTTACCATGTACTAGACACTGTTCTAAGTGCTTAACAGTATCACTCATTTGATTGTCATAACAACCCTAAGAGGTAAGTACTGCTATTTTACATAAGAAGAAATTTACAGATGAGAAAACTGAAGCACAGAGAGGTCAAGTAACTTGCCTAAAGTCACACAGCTAACAAATGGTCAAGCTAAGATTCAAACTCAGGGAGTCTGCCTCAAGTCCATATTTTTACCACTGTGCTATGCTGCTTCCCGCACACATGCTAAATTATGCTCATAAATTTTGAGAGGTAGTTTTCAGTGGAAGATCAGGAAAATATTATCAAATCAAAGGACAATAAAACATAATTTAAGAAAATGGATGTGCATGGATATATTTTATGGATTGCTTCTATTATTATCTTATTTTTTAAATCATTATCTTATTATGTCTAACAACTATGCTGGTCACCTGAAACTAATATAAAGTAATATTGAATGTTAACTCTAACTGAAAAATAAACAAATAAAATCAATAAAATCATTATCTTATTAATCTTAAATTCTAAGACATTTTTCTCATAAAAAAAGAACCATGCATTCGTAAGTGAAGCTTCATTATTGTCTCCACAAACTGCCTTATAACTTCAAAGAGGAGAGGATGGGTGGAAGTCCAAAGGGTTTGGCCTACGCAGAAGGATGGAACAGAGCGACAGGCACTTGGATTCAAATCCTGGCTTTGACACGTTCTATTTGTATGACTTTGAGCAAAGTACTTAATCTTTCTGTGCCCCAGTTTTTTTTTATCTGTAAAATGGGAATGATAATATTAACTACCTCATAAGTCGTTGTGAGAATTAATTGAAATAATGCACATAAAGTACTTGCAGTGCCTGGCACATAGTGAGCACTCCATGAAAACTGGCTATTACATTAGGATATTAGGCAGTGAAATATAATGAAAATTAAAAGAAGACCTAAAATCTGTAGAGCCAGTCTCTTCTTTCTGTGTATAGTACCTACATCCATGAGGGCAACAGTAAGGTCTTCCCAGCTTCCCAAACTAGAGATGTGACCTGTAGTTTAATTTCTGAAATCTCCACCTCTGACTCTGAGAGTCCAACTCAGCCAAGCCAGCCTCTGCTCTCTTTCCTGTGCATCATGTACAGTCAGCTCTGGGCCACACTATCACTGGCCACCAAAGGCGGAGCTGCTGCTTAGGCTGCCAGGTAGGCAATTGGTCTAGAAAAGCAGAAGGGAATGAAGTCAGGGCAGGCAAGAATCAGCCAGTGGGACCCAAGTATCTGGAAGGAATGACACGTACATAGTCTTGCTAGCAGGATTACTGCACCCCATGGTGTATTCTGTCCCTCTAGGGAAGGGGGTAGGAGGGCCCAGCCTGGAACTGAGGCACTGAGAATTACAGTTTCTAATTTTGATTGTTTATCATTTCCTTCTGCTTTTAATTACACAGGCAATGTATGTTTGTCAAAGAAAAACTATAAAATGTTACAGTAATACAGTGAAAGTCTTCCTTACCCCACTGCTTTATCATACCCTCCAGAAAAAAATCCAGTTAGCAATCTGGAGAATTCCTTATCCTTCCAGACTTATTTGCCTCCACACACACACACACACACACACACACACACACAGTGTTCTCCTTTTACAATAAAAGGGGGGTAGGGGATAGAGAGACCATACTGTTTATAGTTTTTTTCACCTTGTTTTTTTCACTTAAAATATATCATGTACACTTTTCCAAAACAGACTATATAACTCATTTTTACAAATTGCATGCTCCTCCATTGTCTAGAGTTGCAAATTTTATTTAACCATTGCCCCGATGGCAGTTATTTTGGTTTCTGTTGTTGTTTGATTTGTTTTTTTGCCATTGCATTTTATGTGCCTGTGAAAATTCTCATACATATATGCAGTATTTCCACAACAAAGATTCCTACAGATGCAACTGCTGGGTCATAATATGTATATATTTTAAAAATTTCAATAGATGTTCCAAACTGAGAAGAACCATTTCCTAAAAATTAAATACAAACTCCTGCTGCTGTCAAAAAGGAAAAAGTGACTGATAAGAAAAGGCATTGATGAATACTTTGTTTTAAAATAATGTTTTTCTTATTTTAAATAATTATTTTTAATTCTGCTTTGGAGAATAGAATTTTAAGATATGTCATGAAGCAAACCACATTTTGTAATTAAATCTTAAAAGATAAATAAAAGAAAGACAAAATGAACCAGTTCTAAAGTATTCTGCTCAATAATGATATACTTGGAATCTCACTATTGCCTGGTATTTCTCTGCAGTGGTTCTCACAGTTATTCTAAAAGATTGTTTAAGCCCCGGACCAATTTGAATCAGAATCACTGGAGGTATGCCTTGTGCAACTGAGTTTTAAAATGTTTCTAGGTGGTTCTGAAATGTGGTAAGATTGAGAACCACAACTACAGTCCTACTAATTTTGTAATTTCTGAAATTTTAGCAAAAAGGTAATGCAATCATTCAGTAACACTGCAATAATAAAAGAACATTAAATAACAAAAGAACATTAAGTTTTCTAAATTTTAAATGGATAGAATTTATAAAAAGAAATGCAACTTCAAATAGTTTTCATTTTCTTGATTTATTCATCATGCAATAAATAGTTGTTCATGGCAAAGATAAGAGTAATTGTGATAGGCTATTGTATGATTCTAGAGAAACCGAACAACAGAATAAGTTGAAATGTTGAAGAAAAGAAAGAATAACAACAGATGAAGCCAGAAAGGGTTAATGCATATAGTGAGAGTCAAATAGAAGTTTTTGAAGCCCAAAGCTATGAACAAATTCTTTGAAAGGCCATGTTCTCTGAGCTTTGATTTTTAAGAATAGATGGGCATTGTCCAATAAGAGGCAGATAACAAGCCTTGGTAAATGACTGTTATCATGGTAGTAGTGAAATCACATCATAAGAGATGAAAAAATAATAAGAGAAGAGATTATCAGCACAGGAGGAGGTCAGGCCAGCAGCCAGCTCCAGTTCTTGTCAAGAGCCAGCAACAATTCATAAAGTCATAAAAGGTGATTGTGAAACAGGGACTTGGGGAGGGACAGTTACAAAATTAAAACCCACGGCCTCTTTTACATAGAGTATGAATGAAGTGTCCTTTATCCTTTTCTCCCACTAGAATCTTTGCATCAAATGAAAAATCAGCTCTTTTAAACAAACAAGGGGGATTTTATGCCAATGTGTGCAATGTAATTGTGTCTTTTCCTAATAGTTAATGAACACTCCATATTTCAAGTCGGTTGGACTATAGCCTGGTATGTCATATCCAGTGATTTTTCAGGTGACTTATCGTTTAGAATTCTGTTGCCTAATTTTGTTATAAAAACAGTGTTATATACTTTTTTCAACCTTGTTAAGAATATGGTATGATTATGAGGCGTAGACAATTCATTTGGTAAAGATCTACAGATGGAGTCAACCACATTTTGAAGAGTGGACCAGCACCTGGAAAACAGTGATCAGGACAAGGAAACAGATGATAACCCAATGGATGTCAGCATCCCTGCCCCCCACAGGGCTTCCAAGAAGAAACAAATGGGGAGCCCAAAACAAGCTAATCGAAGACTACATTCAATCTAATTTGAAGAATTGGTCCAAAACCAGACAAAGGACTTTGTGTAATAGTAAACAAAGCAACACAAAAATAGAAAAATACATCTATGACTTTTCAATACCATAGAAACAATGGGAGACAGAACACTACTTATATCTCCTTCAAGCATGCAAGTTGTGTATCAACCTTGGTATCATGGCATCAATAGCAAGAAAAGTGTCATGCAGAAGCAAAGAGTGTTGAAGGTAAAGACAGAGGTGACTCTGATACACCGAGGGGAGTCCACAGTGCAAATGTAGTAAAAATCTGTAAGAGCATTTACTAAGAAACAGAGAAAAGGAAGCAGTGTTGGGAAATGTCACACGGTGGCTATTCTAGGTAAGTTAGCTCTGCTATTTCAGTATTGATTTTATTTTTTATGCCATACTAACAATTGGACCCAAAAATGTTAAGAAATGCCCCCAAACAGTGATTGTTTCTACCCCTTAACAAGTACCCCTCACCGGTTCAGCCAAGAGGCCACTAAGGCTCCCATACTTGTTTGCGGGAGTTCTGCCTCATGAAAACAATGGATCTTGATTTTTTAAAAATTGTTCCTATATTTTGACTAAATATGGGCTGGTTTGTATGTTTACAAACATTAAGATCTGGATTGAATTTCCAGTCCTCACCATCATTCGGTTTTCAGCATCTCAACAGGTGTGTGCGTGTGCGTGGTGTGAATGTGTATTCTCACCTTTCAGGTAAGAACCCATCCCAAATGAAGTATAACCCTTTCTGATATCTTTCGTTCATCTGGGTGGGGAGGAAGAGAGCCTCAACTACTCATCACTAACCCGACAAATTAACGAAGGAGCAGAAGTAAACAGCCCGAGCAGACAACATGCTTGAACATAACATACTTTCTTTCTTACATTGTGTTTGTTGCCTTTTCCAGATCCTTTTATTTCAGGAATGGTGGGGTCCCACATGTCAATCCCTCCTGGGTTTCTAGCACAGCCAGCCAACTTTTAATGGGGAAAGGCACAAGAGGGACTAACAACTATTTCAGCCTTTTCCTCCAAGTGAACCATCTTTTTTTTCCCTTTCCTTCTGCTTTATCGTGCTACGGTACTTTAAACTTCTCCCATCATTAAGCCTTCTGAGTGAAATATTGAACTGATTAATGTGGCATTTTCCACTAAACTGTTTCAGGAAATGTTGCACCTTACCAGTGGGATGCTTTTGAATAATGTAATCTCCTTAGTATAATTAAAACTAAGTTCTGAAGTTAGTACCTTTTCTCCCTGGAGGCACTCATCAAAATGTCAAGTGTTCCTTCTAGTAGAACTGCAATCCCATAATACAAACAAATATATTACCCACTGCTCCTCACTAGCAAGAGGCCCTTGCTGCATTTTTTGTCACTTCATTTCTAACCTGAGCAAGCAGCATAATAAATATGGTCACCGAAAGCCACTGTGACCTAGTACCCAGAGCAGTGTTCTATACTAGCTGCCTGGTTTGCATTTACTAATATTTCTTTTGACTATTTGTTTTCAACAGATGAACTTTTTGTTGTTGTGTTGTTATTTATGTAGAGAGAACCGTGGATCTAAAAGTCATTTGCTTTCCTAGGGCTTTTGCTTAGTTTAATAGGAAAAAAATAAAATCAGGAACGCGACGCCCTCTTCTGGCTGAGGAGCACGTAGAAAACTGTGCAAACCTGAGTGCCGTTTTGACCAGGTCTTTGACGACTGCTTGGTATACAGGGAATAATAAATGAATAACCAGCACTATTGTCGAAGTTCACAACATTATTCACACCTCGGGACAGAGTAAGGTCTGGCCTCCGAGGGCTGGTCCTGGCTGCCTGGCTTTTAGTAGCTCCAGGGTGAGTGGTAGGTGGGTGGATCATTCCCCAGGTGAGCAGAATGGTAAGGAGAAAGATGTTGTCAAGAGTACCGTCCTTCTCTGGAACAAATATTAAATCCAAGGCAAGGGTAATTTCATTCTACAGGTTCAGAAGACTTATTTTTGAGTAGATAGCAGAGAGAACCCAGTATTTCTTACACATTAGTGGCTTTCTCTAGGAAAATCTGAGAGGGCATGAAAGGTTTCCAAATAGCAGCCTATTATTTTCTTATGATTATAACTACTCAATATTTTTCTTCCCCAAGATCAAATTAGAGTGTCCTCTAGAGCTCACACCAGCCTTTAAGGAGCTTCATCCTCAAATTAGGTGGCCCCGCCAGTCTCCATCTGGGAAGGAGATGGGAGGAAGTGACAAAGGAAAGCAGACACTCAGAGACAGAAGGAGCCCAGCAGGACTGTGAAAGAGAAATATTCAGTGCTGGAACGTGCTTCTTACCAAATAATGTTTTCATTCTCTAGAAAACATGCTTCTTTCTAGCGTGAAGGCCAAGCTGGCTGGCACTTCTCTTCTCTGTGCCTGCCAACTAGTCATTAGCAAACAATGAGTGACAGGGCGACTGCAAAAGAAAAAGGAAATGGTCATGCAGCAGCACAAGGGAAGTGTGAGAAGGTGGCAATGAGGGGAAATTATGCAAGGATCAGGCTGGAAGCTTCCTTCTTCCCTGAAAGCTTCAGGATGAAGAAAAAGGTGAGGTCGGCAAACTGAGGAAAGCTATCTCCTGTCCACACAGTTGGGCAAGGGTCACAGGATGCATATCTGAGGACGTGTGTACCTCTGGGGATGTGGGCACCTGGGCATGTGTGCAAGCTGAGTGTGTACACAGACATGGCAATGGCTAGAGTAGAATATTTTCTATACCTAGCCAATGACGACAATGCTTGGAGAAAATAACTCCAGAAAATAGTTTTCAGAACATGCAAGTTAAAACTATTTGTATGGCAAGTATTAGAAACTCTCTTTAACTTGACCCAAAAAAAGGAATTCATCGGGAAGAATTCTGGAGTGTCTCATAGGATCCAAGGGCAGGAATTACAACAGGGGCTAGGCTGCTTGTATATGTGAAGTCGGGAACTAAAAAGCTCTTAAGAAACCAAGCAGCTGCTCTTATTGCCTGCCTAAATCCATTCCTCCAGCACTGCATGGTTTGTCATCTCCGCTTGCTTTGTCCCAGCTTTTCTGTTCTCTCTTTAATCTCTGCTTCATGTTTACATGTCCAAACCTGAGGGCCATACCCCCAGAGTTTAATTGTCCTTGGTTCGAACGATCCATAAAACTGAATATCTAGTATCCATTCATTCCAATTCCAAATTTTCAGGAGAGACCATTTGCTCCATCCTGCTTAGGTTCACCTAAGCAGTCACAAAAAGAAGGAAAGGTATGCACTATAAACATGACTATCAGATTCACTCCTGTGCGTGGGGGGACAGCTCTTATAAAAGAGCGTTATGGACTGGGAAGAAGATCTAATAATAAACACAATTTCATATTGACTCTTAAGGACCATAAAGTGCATGAAATGGCAAAATAATGAGCAACTTTTGGAAACAAAAGTTTTGAGGAAAAAAAGGTTTCCAGGACTAGAGAAGTTACTAAGGAAATACTTATCATTAATAATAAAAACTAAATGGAGAATGATGTTCCTGGTGAGATAGGGGAGCTCCCACTGATAACCACTGGATCAGAAATGTGGAAAATCCAGGACTGGTTTGTTGGATGTAATCTTTTGTTCAGCAAAAATGATTCAATGGGACTAAAGTGATGCTTTACCAAATTGAGTCAAGGCTGGTTACTCGCACTGAGGGTGTGGAGGGGCAGGGGCAGGGTGACATCTGCCCGGCCCTGTGGATTTAGCTGACTTTGTTGACTCTGTATCCCCTTCCTCCCCCAATAGTCTTCATATAATCCTTCTTGAAGATGCCTGCTCAAAGAAGATGACTTTTCCAGCACAAATACCATCTTATGGCAAGCATATCTTCCCAAGCTTATTGTGGATATCTGATAAGATAATGGATATCAAAATGCTTTAAAAACTATAAAGCATTATACCAATATAAGTTATTATAATCATGATGATTAACAATGTCATAAAGAGAAACCATTAAATCAGTCACACAAATGGCACATGTACTTAGTACCTAAAAGTAATCAAGCAGGTAGCCTAAAGCAATTCGATCATCTTCTCCTTCCAAGTCCGTTTTCATTCAGCTTTTGTGAGTTTGTGTGCATAAAAAAAATCAGAAAAATATTTTGCTCCAGGCTATCATTTCCTCAGCTGAATGGAGGTATGCCTTCTTTGATTATTCCTTATTCCAAATCCATGAAAGGCAAAATTTATGTTCATCTCTGGGACATACACCATGCTCCCTCCAAGCATTCCAGAGAAATGTGAAATCAAAGCTGGACTCTGGTTTCTTCTTCGAGTTCCTTATAGCAAGGAGGGGAATGCAGAGGTTTGAGGAAGTGAAAGAAAGAGGAAGAGAGACATAAAGACAGAGATAAGGGTAGAGAGGGACACATTCAGAGACTGGGACTACTCTGTTTTCAATGGGCTGTCTTGTGGCCCAACAGGGATTAAATAAAAGAACAGCAGTCATTCATGCAATTAAGTAATGTAAGGGTCCTGAAGGACAAGTATCTTATATCCAAAAATTGGTAAGCAGCATATTGGAGTCACTTTTAGGTAGCAACCAATACAACCTGAGGTTTTGGGTCAAAGACAGCCATTTTTGAGCAGTAAGCAGACCGGAATCCAAATAGGAGGACAATAGTGGAGAACCACCAAGACCTACATCAAGGAGCTACCACTTATGCTCAATATTTTTCCTCTCTCTTTTAACTTCTTAAATCAGAGGAGTACTACATATTATAATGTGATAAGGCTAACTAAAGCCACACAAGACCATTAGCTCTATTAGATGACAACTGCAACCTGTGTAAGATATGACCCCTGGCCCTAGGCAACATACAGTAGAATTGGAAAACAAGAAAAACACAATAGGAGATTATCCATATAAGTATTTATCATATCATATGCCTGGTACATAGGCTCATGTAGATTCAAAGAGCATCAGCTATTAGTATTATTTTGCTTGTTATTGTTAATATAAGGTTATTGTTAGAAGCATGAAAATTATGTTGAGAAACCCATATCCGTACTCGTATGTTGTCACCATCCATCTTCCCCCTGGCCCTTGTAGGGGGCCATGAAGCTTGACAATGAGCCAGTGCTTAAGAGTGGTCACCAGGGGCAGAAGCTGGGATAGGTATCTGGAATATACCTATCTGAGCTGTTTGGAATATAAAGAATCAGAGAAGGGAGACTGAGCCAAGACTTGAAGAAGTGCCAAGAGTCAGAGCTCAGGGAGCCAGGGCTGAAAGCCAAATCCAAATGCTGCTGGTGAATGGGACAGGAGCCAGGTAGAGCCCAGAATAGAAAAGAAGCCTGTTTGGAACAAATCAAGGAGAATCCTGGGAGGTTGTCCAGAATGGTGCTGGAATAGACACAGTTTACCTTTACAGGCCACTGAGCATGGCTATGTTTAACTATAGAAATTTAAAGGATCAGGGCCCATAAACAATACTATAGGACAGAAGAAAAAAAATGATGACAGAATCGAAATGAAGAAAGCATAATTTGTTACTGGATATGAAGAGAATATAAAAACTGGAAAAAGGGAGGTGATGTGCATTTGAGGAAGAGATGTTTGCCAGTTCCTAAGTGTAAGTTTGTACATTCAAATCTCAGGAAATCATTCCCCTTAGGTTTCGTGTTTGTAATTAGGGTATGCTGAATGATAAAGTTCTGTGTTGATCTGCAGTTCTTATAATGATGGCTTTCTAGTCAAACTGCCTAGATTCATAGTAATGGCCATTCTTGACCTTATGTCCAAAAATACATAACTCTTATTAAGATAAACAGGAATGACAAATAAATAGAAAAACAATCTCAGAATTATTTTTTGGAAAATAAAAAATCATGTAACTTACCATACTTTTTAACTGCTAGGATTATTATTCTTTTCATTATTTTCCTTATGGCTTCTAAGAATGAAACTCTTAGCTGTTTCTCACAGGAGTGGTGGGAAAATGATGAAGCTTGGAGGTAGAAGACCCGAGTTTAAACTTTAGTTCTATCTGGTTGTATAACCTGAGGAAGTCAGTTAATGTTTCTAAGTAAATGAAATAAGAGTAATGATACACGTTCTAATACATGAAGAAGTGAATGTATGAATAGATGAGAATATATATGCTAAAGAATGTTATAAAATATGCAAATTCCCACACAGGTAATAAACCAATTTCAGAGATCACAGAATTATAATTAGAAGGGAGTTAATACCATCCGGTCCTAAGACTTTCAAATCTTTTAAGATAAAGGATCTCGTCTTAGTCATTTTGGGCTGCTATAACAAAGGACCTCAGAATGAGTGGCTTATAAGCAACAGACATTTATTTCTCACAGATCAGGGTACCAGAATGGTCAAGTTCTGGCGATGGTCGCCTTCTGCGTTGCAGACTGCCATCTTCTCATTGTATCCTCACACAGTGGAAAGAGAACAAAAGAGGGCTCTGGGGTTCCTTTTATAAGGGCACTGTTCTCATTCATAAAGACCCCACTCTGATGACCTAATCAACTCCCAAAGGCCCCACCTCCTAAAACTATCACATTGGTAGTAAGGATTTCAACATATGAATTTGGGGGAAACACAACTGCTTAGTCTGTAACAGACCTTTTCTCCAAATAAAATCAGACACAGCAAATAAAAACAAAAACTGTTCTAAAAAAGTAAGGAAGGGTGAGGTACCAGATCCTGGCCCCATAGCCCCATCTCTACCACTGGGACAGGGGAGGATGTAGTCTTAGGTATTACTCAATAAATAAAGTTAAAAACTCACTTTATTCCAACCTCCTTAAATTACAGTTGAGGAAACTGAGGTCGCAGAGTGGGTGACAAGCAATTCTGCTTTTGAAATGTTTCTAGAACATCAATTAGCTCATATATGATTGGTATGTAGGGTAACTACATCAGTAAAATATGGACGTTAGTTTATATATGTTTTTTCTTAGGCAAGGGGGCCAGAATATCAGGAGGAAATAAAAAGAAAAGCCCTCAATTTGGCTGCTGTATAGGCTAGAACCCTTTTAACTCTTAAAATAGATTAGATAGATGATAGATAGATAGATAGATAGATAGATGATAGATAGATAGATAGATAGATAGATAGATAGATAGATAGATAGAAAGAAGTATCTGTGTGGCTCTCAGCTTACAGCAAGCTGCACTTCCCTTTGTTCCCACCGTAACAGCAGCCCCACTATCTCAAAGCTCCATTTCATTACATTATCTGAGTGCCCCAAGTCAGCATTTCTACCCTATCGTGTGTGTGTGTGTGTGTGTGTGTATTAGTCAGCTGCCATAACAAAATACCTCAGGCTGTGAGGCTTAAACAATAGAAATTTATTTTTTCACAGTTCTGAAGGCTGGCAGTTCAAGATCAAGGTGCCAGCAGAAGTGGTGTCTGGTGAGACCTCTTCCCAGCTTGGAGATGGCAGCCTTCTCACTATGGGCTCATGGAGAGAGAGAGCACACGCTCTCTGGTGTTTCTGGTGTTTGGTCCTCTCTTTTTAAGGACACCAACCCTATGGATTAGGGCCCTACCCTTATAACCTCATTTAACCTTAATTACCTTCTGAACAGACTTATCTCCAGAGTCACATTGGGGGATTAAGTCTTCAACATATTGATTTGGGGGAAGTATTGGACACAATTCAGTTTATAAGAGGTACAAATTATGTTTTTGTTAGTGTTCTTATTAGTGTTGCATCAGTTTTGAGTAATCTCTCCCTCACCTTCTGTTGCCCATTGAGTTGAAAAGATCTTTTTTAAATGCCTGATATTGGTAAAGATATGGGGAAATGGCCACTCACTTACACTACTGGTGATAAAATAAAATTGACACAACGTTATAGATGGAAATTTAACAATACATATCAAAAGCTTAAAGTTTCTGCATATCTTTGACTTAGACATCCCATTTCTAGTCATTTACCCTAAAGAAACAGCAAACTGTAGCTTCAAGGATATTTACCATAAGATTAGAATTTGGAACTACTCTAAATGTTTAAAAATAGGGGACCGGTATATCACTTGATGGAATTCTGTAATGCTATTAATATAATAATGTAGAGCATGGGACATGAAAATATACATTTAATACAATAAGTGAATAAAAGTAAATTAAAATTATGTAAAAGATAGTCCATATGGTCCCCTTTTTACTAAAAATTACACTGAAGTTTATATACATACTTAGAAGACACATTTGAAAATTACATCTGGGTGGTCAAACCAATGCTGATATTATTTTCTTCTTTCTGTTTACTTTATTTCCACAATGAAGCCTCACTTTTGGAAAAAAGTTATATATATTCATTAATGTATAGATATATATGTGTGTATACACACACACACATACACACACATTTGCATTTAAACTATTAGAAAAATAAAAACCATAAGGTAAATTAGAACCTTTATCTAAAATGATCATGTACATCCATCACCCATTTCTTAGAATCCTCTGCATGCTACCAATTTCCTGAAGAAACTTCTTTTTTCAAATGAAGAAGCAACAAAGATATAAGAACAACAATAAAAACCTGTTTCTAGACAAATAGTTCTTATTAGACAACCAATCACGTGTCCTCCCTTACTCTCCATCCCTCCAAAAATCAAGAAAAGAAAAGGGGAACGAACAATATAGCTTTACAGTAACACTTTAACAGAACATTTTCTGCTGTTTTCCACAAGTTCAGTAGCTTGGCAGGCCAAGGAATATCCTTAGGACTGTTTTGAAAGGTGATTTATAACATCAGCATCGTTCTTGTCAAGTAAAGATAGCATTTCCTTGGGAGACTTGAACAGTTCCTTTAGAGTAGTTCAGATCTCTAAGGCAAATATGTATCTAGGCGCTGTGGTGGAGAGTATTTGCCAGTGAGAATATCAATGCCCAGGTACACATACAGTATGTGTTTTGCTATAAATGTTTTCCCAGTAAACAAGAATGGAGCCATCAAAAGAAAGGGAACACTAATTTTAAATCAATTAAATTCAAACAGAAATGCTTCCTTTGGGTATAGTTGCCTTTTAGTAAGCACATTAATTTTGGAGACTTGTATTATTTATCCACAAATTGTTTTTGATGTATCTATTGCATTGAGAAGTTGTAGTCAAACTGGTCTTTCCAGTAGCTCCTGCCTAATCCATGAATTATTGAGGGTGGAATTTAATGAGGCCATTATTATAATTGGTTACCCTGCTCTAGTTGATCAAATGCATACTCGACATGTGGCAGAATAGAGCATTCTTATGTAACTTTCATTGACAGAAAAGGGGAGGCCCAGGAATTTATGAATCACAAGGTTCTATGGGACCCTCTTCTGATTACATTAGAACCACTGGACAGAAGGAAATGTATCAAGATTAGCTGCTGGACAGGATATCAGTTTGGGTAGGAGAATGGATTCTGGACTTTGTCCAAAAAGAAGGAGACTCTAACCTAGACCTCATTTGAAAATGTGTCTCTGGCCTGAGTAGCCTCAGGCACTGGGGCCATGTAGGAGGGGAGAGGTAGCGGAGCTTGAGTCCCTGCCAACCCAGCTCAATCAAAGGCAAGATCACTGTTTCATGCCCACAACGGGAAAAATAGTTGGATCACTTTCAAGGAAAAAAAAGCTCCCAGAGATGACAACCATAACCTGGCATCTTAAACAAACAGATCAGAGGTGGAACAAGGATCCCCATAAATGGTTGCTTACCTTCCAATGCACAAGTCACTTAACATCCAGTGTTTTGGGTTTAGATTTGCTGTCATTGTTTTCATGTCTGGGGTACATTATTGGATTGAAAACAATTTGGATATTATCTCCCTCCATGGGTCCGTAACCAAAAAGAGATTGATGAAAAGCAAAGGTTCAGGGTGAGTGATTCTAATATACGCTTCCTCAGAGCAATACAAATGATAAGGCTGTTACTTGGGAAGAAAACAACCAGCCATAAGTGATTTCATTGTTTCTGATGGGGAAGAGTGGGTATAAACGTTAAGTACAGTTCAAGACATTGGGAAATGATAGATGATAGGGTGCTACAGAGTCTTACATCCTCATAAAGATTTCTCAATGTTCGCAAAAGCCATAGTTTTATATAGTCCAAGAGGCAAAAAGACAACTTGGTGGTAGTCCTTGAGATTGGTTCATCACTTTAAATTTTACCAAACATTTTAACATACATTATCGCGATGGATCCTCAAACTCACATGATAGATAGGTGGGACAAGCATTCCTATTTTACTAAGAGACTCAGGTTCAAAGAGGTAAATACTGGCCTCAGTTTACCCTGTCAAGAATGTTCCTTCTGACACACTCAATTTTCAGCCACAGTCTAAACATAAGACGCTCCAGTGACAGTCTAAGGAAAGAGAGATCTCACCTTAATATTGGATTTCTGTTTACAAACATTTTTGAAAAAATTATTTACAAATGACAATACTAGCTTGCATTTCTGATTTGCATGAGTGATAACCAAGTGCTTTTAGGTACATTATTTAATTTAATCCTCATTCTATCCTTGAAAATAAGTAGAGATGAACATTCTTACCATCTGCCACGGGAACCCCACTGGGAAGGTGAGCCTGCTAAGACTGAGAGAGATCAAGTTGGCACTGGGAACACACGTTACACTTGGACCTGGCAAACCTGAGCTTGAACAGCAGGTCCACCACTTGCTGGTATAAAGGCTTTGGAGCAAGCTTCTGAATCTCCCTGAGCTCCAGGAAAAATTTAGTGAACTTACAAGACAGGCCAGGTACCTCTCAGGCCTGCATCTACCCTTCTCCATTTAGCTGACTGAAGCTAGAGCTAGAAACCTACAACCCACACTTTCCAGGCTTTCTCACCTATGACTTCCTATTAGCCTCTAACAATAAGTAGCCCTGGTGCAAGCTCTGAGGCTGGGATCAAAGGGAAGGCTGTTTTCCTTTTTTGCTTTGGCAAAATCTCTGGAGGTGGCCTCCTGCCTTTGTGATTCTAGCTCTTGCACTGCAGTTCCAGTCTAGCAGCAAGTGGTGCCCAGGACTTGGCTAACTTGATCTCTTCCCTTTTGCTGCCCCAGCCCTAGAAAGGAGACTAATTCCTGAAGTTATTGGATTCTGGATATGACCTCCTCTTTTTAATTGTTCGCTCAGCACCTACTCCTCCTATTTGCTCTCATAGCCCATCCAAATCATGCATAAACAATTTCTTGTATTAAACTTGTTTGAAACATCCGGAATGGGCTCAATTTTCTTAAATCAACCCTGACTGATACATAAAAGAACTTAGCCCAAGAACGGCCACATATTAATATGCAAAAATCAAAACAATTAAAAATAAAAAGATTTGCCAGTGTTACAACGTTGAGAACCACAAGCGGAAGCCACTTTCCTATTGCCCTACCACTGGAGCTTTGTGTTAGGTGTGATAGCTGCATGAGCATTGTCTTCAATTACAGAGTGCTTTCAAATATCTAAAAGTTTGAGATTTTTTAATGACGCATGCACCAATTTAATGTAATTTCCAAAAGAGGGATGATAAAAATACTGACCTACCTCATAGAGCTGATTGGAACAACTAATTAGCTCTCATAAAAACACTTCGACCACCTAAAGTACCTCATAAAAGTTTATTATGAGTAGTAATGCTAATAGTTAAACATATAATGATGAGCATCAAATAGGCACACTCCACAAGCTGATGGTGTTTTAAATTCTCTTTACAATCTCACTGTTGTTTAGCAGTTCATATGTTGAAAGCTCTTCACAGCTGTAAATTAGTTAATCCCCATGACACTCACTCCTGAAAGATAGGTCAGTATTATTTCCTATTACTATGGCAACAAATCCCATGTAAATGCCCAATAATAGAAGTTGGAAATGAGAAACAAGAAAGGTTAAGTGACTTGTTCAAGGCCACACATCAAGTAGGTGGCAGGATCAGCTTTAAAACGCAGAGGTGCTGACCCCAAAGGGCACTCCAGTCCACCTGGTCAACACCGAGGGGATCATTGACATTCATTTGCTTAGAAATTCAGTGAAACAGAAAATATCGATATGGTCTAGATCTGGAAACAAAATATGAAAAATTATACTTTGCAGACATATAATTAAATGACCATATTGTGTTAGTCCATCAATAACAGGCAGTAGCAGGCAGGGTAGCATAAATTCTGAAGACAGACTGGATTTTTACCCCAGCTCAGGCTCTGCCACAGACTTGCTGCACAAACTTGGACAAGCTACTTCACTTTTCTAAATCTCAGGTTCAGAGCCTAATAGTAGTAAAATGAATCTAATAATCAGATCTACCTCATATGGTTACTGTGAGGACTTAATGTAAAGCACTTAAAATAGGGCTAAGTAGATAACATGTGTTTAGTAAGTTAACTATTAGACCTATTACACAAGAAATATTTATTGCTTTCCAACAATGTTGTGTTATCGTATCAGGTAGAGACGCTTAAGACCCAGATCCTGCCCTCAATGAGCATTCAGTGCAATAGGTTTGCACAATGTATAACTTGCCAAACAATATATGGGACTGTAAGTGATCAAGCAAAGCTACATGTCTTCAAAGCAAATGATGTAATTCCTCAATTCTCTGACAGGGAGTGTTCAATCTTCTCTTTCCTTTACCAGTCTTTGGTTTCTGTTTCCATTTAATTAACTTTATACTTTTGTAAAATGGCAGAACACAACTAAACAATCACTAAAAGATTCTCTGTGTTAGAGAAAGTGCCCTGGGTGTTCAGAGGAAAGCAGGATCATTTCTGGCTGAAGTGTTTAGGCAAGAGGTTGTACCTGAATTTGATCTTAAAAGACAATTCTGGTTTTAAAACCCCAAGATGACTGTGAGAGTTGGTGGGGAAGTTGGGTGGGTGGGTAGAGGGAGTAGGTGGACAGACAGGAACAATGGGATACAGGTGTTTCACAAAGGAAGAACAGAAGGATGCTTATTGAACATTTGTTATGATCCAGCAACTGTGTTAGCTCCTTTAATTACTTAACAAAGGTCACATAACTGTTAAGTGACCCGACTAGAACTCAAATCAGTTCACCTATTCAAGTCTGAAGCAATGGGAAAGAATCTCTGATGACTCTTTAGAGAACATGACACAAAGTAACTTTTGCAAGATTACTCTGGATATAGAATTTAGAGAGGTTTGAATAGACAGTCTGAGAAAAGCCAGATAAGGACGTTAGCAATAAATGAAGAGCGATGAAGCTGGAATAAATTGGTAATGTAACACTGAGAGGGAAGGATGAATGGGAGAGCTACCCAGTGATTCTCAGCTCTAGCTGCATAATAAAATCACGTGGAGACATTTTTTAAATTACTAATGCATAAACTCATTGTGTATTGTATACACAATAGGTGGGAATCAAAGGATACCATTTAAAGCTTATACTAAAAAGTAACCAAATAGAAGAAATTAAATTTAAAACAAGGAGCTAAAGGCATCATAAAATTTACCATCTTAATCATTTTAAGTATACAGTTCAACAGTGTTAAGTATATTTACATTGCTACGAAATAGATCTCTATAACCTTTTTATCTTATAGAAATGAAATTCTATACCCATTGAACAACAACTCCCCTTTGCCCCCAGCCCCTGGTAATCATCATTCCACTTTCTACATCTATGAACTTGACTACTTCAGGCACCTCGTATAAGTGCAATCATATACTATTTGTCCTTTTGTGAGTGGCTTGTTTCACTTAGTATAATGTCTTCAAGTTTAATCCATGTTGTAGCATGTGACAGAATTTTACTCATTTTCAAGGCTGCATAGTATTCCATTGTATGTGAGAATATATATATATAATCTCACATTTTGTTTATCCATTCATCTGTCAAACATTTGGGTTGCCTCCACCTCTTGGTTATTGTGAATGTGCTACCATGAACATGGATATGCAAATATCTCTTCAAGACCCTGCTTTCAATTCTTTTGGATATATACCCAAAAGTGGCATTGCTGGATCATATGATAGTTCAACTTTTAATTTTCTGAGGAACCACCATACTGTTTTCCACAGCAGTTGCAACATTTTATAATTTTACCAACAGTGTACAAAAGTTACAACTTCTCCATA
Organism: Pteropus alecto; assembly: GCF_000325575.1. Classification (NCBI taxonomy): domain Eukaryota; kingdom Metazoa; phylum Chordata; class Mammalia; order Chiroptera; family Pteropodidae; genus Pteropus; species Pteropus alecto. The sequence goes on from NW_006431912.1 coordinate 3,306,221, forward strand.
TCCCCACCAACATTTATCTTCTGTTTGTTTATTTATTTATTTGTTTTTGATAGTAGCTACCCTAATGGGTGTGACTAAAGGCATTTTTTAAAGGCAAAAGTACAAAGATAATCTCTAAAACAAAAATATATATCATCTTAGATATTAAAATAATTTTAAAAGGAAAGAAAACAAATTATGTAGAGAAATATATCAAATGTAACATAAACATAGTAATAATAACATAAAATAATATGGCAGAGCTGAAACCAAACACATCAATTCTATCAATAAATATGTATAAGGCTTAACTTAGTTGCTAACAGATTCTCAATCTGACTCACAAAGCCAGACCCAACTATATGCTCTATTCAAGAAACATACTATATAATATAAAGTAATTCAGAAAGGCTATAAATAAAAGAATGAGCAAAGATATTCCAGGTAATAGAAACAATAAAAAAGCAATTCTAATATCATGTATATTCCTAATGGGAAAGCAAACTGTATTGTATTTATGTGAAATTCCTGATTTTGGTAATGGCACGGTTGTTGTAAAAGAGAATATTCTTATTCTAAGGAAGTACATATTGAAGGACTTTTAGGGGTGAAGTGTTTACTCTCAGAAAATTCAGGAAAAAAATAGAGAATGATAAAGAAAATGGTGCAAAATGCAAACAATTGGTAAATCGAGGGTATATGTGAGCTATTTTACCAAAATAAAAAGTTTAAAAAAAAATATATCCAGTTCTAACTACTGAGAGCTCATAATTCTCTTAGCTTCAAAATCAAGGCATTACCATGGTATTTGTTAAAACTCTCCAGGTAATTCTAATGTACATTCAGAGTTCAGAGCCAATAGACAAATCAATCCATGGGACTTGTTTACTGACGGGACGTATGTGGTAACAGAAAGGGAGAAATCCAGGAAGACTATGGTCGGCAGAAAAATGGTCCCAAAAGATATCTGGATCCTTGTCCCTGAAAAATTATATGGTAAAAGGGACTTTGCAGATGTGATTAAACTGAGGATCTTGAGACAGGAAGATTATCCTTGATTATCTAGTCAGTCCCCAGATGTAATCACAAGTGTCATAAAAGGAAGGTGAAGGGAGATATGATCACAGAAGAGGAAGAAGGAGATGTGACAATGGAAACAAGAAGTTAGAATAACACAGCCATGAGCCAAGAACTGTTGGCAGCCACCAGAAACTGGAAGAGGCAAGGAACAGGTTCTGTCCAAGAGCCTCTAGAAAAAAACAGCCCTTGATTTTACACCTTGATTTTAGCCTTGTAAGACTCATTTCAGACTTTTGGCCCCCAGAACTATCAGAGAATAAATCCGTATTGTTTTAAGCCACTACGTTTGGGTAATTTGTTACAGCAAAAATAGAAAACTAATATGAAGCCTTAAATGTTTTGGTGGTAAAGGAACAAAAGTGGTATCATAAACAGAAGTACGACATTTCCTGTTCAAGAAGGTGAGTTTTATACCCATTCATTTTCTGAACCCCCCAAAACAATGGGAAAGTGGGTAGGCAATTGATGGATAAGACATTTCAACAAATTTCTGGAAGATAAACAGTGAATGGAAGCATGCTGATAGATGGAACGGAGACATGAATGGAACCATAGCCCAAAACATCTGATTTAAGAGGCTTCAGAAAAGGTGGAAACTGATCTTCCCAGAGTAGTCCCTGCAAGCTCCAAGCTTAGAGCTGGCATTTAAGACAGAGGAGAATAGTGAAATGTTGAGCTAACAAGATGTCTCTTTAAATGTCCATAAACTAAATAGTTGTATTAGAGAGTACCATCTTCCCTTACTTCTCCCTGCTTGCGACAGGCAGCTCAGCATTTATCCCTCACAAAAATTCTGGCTCCACTTTAAGGCAACTGAATAAACATTGATTGGAAGAAGCTAAGGTTCTGTGTTGGATATTTTTGCCCAGAGAGATGTCCTTTTCATTCTGACTTGAGGAGGGGCTCTTGGCCTCCTTACTCCAGAGCTAAGTTTGCCTGTGATGTACCCCCAACCTGTACATGGGGTCTATAGGGCAGAGGAAATTCATATTAGCTACTTAGTCCTTTCCTTTTAAATATGAATGGGCAATGTTAGTCCATTAAACACTCCAGAGGGAAAAGGCAGCATAAACAACAATCAAAAGATGTTTGAGAAATTCATGGTTCAATTATGAAGTATTCTATGACTTTAAGCAATTGCTGCAATATAAGGGAAGAGAGATCTTTTGACTTTGAAGCTACAAGCGTTGTTTCTTAAGTGTCCCAGAGGATATTACATTGGGCTTATAAAGAAGGAAACAGTCATACATCTTGGCTTTGCAGTGAGCAATATTCACACATTTATAATAATGTCAATGTTTTTTCTTTTTTGGTTTTCAATCTATAGCAAAAATTTATAACAGTTAATTATGGTTTTAGGACAGATGTAAATGTTAACCATCCTGACAAGGTAAAAATGAAGACATGGCTAAAGTGAGGTGGGAGTTGGCAAGAGAGGAGTAAAATAAAGATAGCTAATAAAAAGGATAAAATTGGAAATAGAGATATAAATATAGTACTAATATCACATTATCTAATAAATTCAAAAGTAAACAACATAAGGATCAGATACTGCAGGGGTGGAAATGAGTGGTATAATACAAATGAGCTGAGTCTTGGCCTTTCATGGCCGAGTCAGCTTATATTACCTAAAGTTAAAAAAAATCAAGAAATGGAAGTACATTATTTAGAGGTAGGGAGATAATCATTAGAGGACTTGGACTCAGAGGCCTGAACATAAGAGGTTGCTTTTGGAGAATGGACTGGGATGGAGAAAAGATGGTTGAAAGATGTTGCTTTTCATCATAAAGTTTTCAGTTCTATGTGATTTTTTTTTTGCCACATGCATGTATTTTTTTAATAAACACAAGTTTTAAAATGATTAAATACTAGGGACATAGTAGACCTGCAATTCTTGGCAGTCTTCTATTATTTTCCAGATTACTCAGTATCTTATATCGCCTTGTGGCCATTATTTAAGGCTTGATCATGGTTATACACTATTATAGTCATAGACTCCATAGTTAATCATTATAGTCTTATGTTAACAAAGAAAGTGTAGGAAAGAAAGAGGAGGGAGGGAAAAGGAAATAAAAAGGAAGTCAAGATAGCTGTTGGAAGGGTCAAATTGCTAAAGTCAGATTCAGAGTAATACTGGTAAGCCCTCTGGATGGAGATTTCCTATAGGACATGGATAGTTAGAGAGCAGTCAAAGCCCAGGAATACTATTTGGGGCCTCAGTCACATAGATCAGTAAATTCTTAAAGTAATGGCAGTCGCCAACTCTGCTCTAGTTCCCTTGGCTCTCTCCCTAAACAGGCTCCCTCCTGGCACTCTCCAGCCCCATCCACCCGCCCTTTTCCTCCACACAGGCAAACACTATTGACTCTACCAGTTCTACCAAAGTGCAAGGCCCTTCCCAAGTGCCACCTTTTTGAAATATTTCCCAATGATCTCAACCCTGATCAATCTCCCCTTAGCTGAACCTCATGGGGATCAACACTTTCACACTTGACAAAAGTCAGTAGGTATCATTTGCTTTGCTAATTGTTTGAGTGTCTTAACCCCTTTTCCCCATCTAGATCATAAGTTCTTTTAAAGAAAGAAGCCCAGACTTCCTTTTTTTGTCTCTTCTAGAGAACCTAGCACAGTGTTGGGCTTTAAATAAGCAATTATGACTAGTTGCACCAGAAAATTCTCATTTTAACTGAAAGGTTTCTTTCCTCACCTTGCATCAAATTGTGATATGGAGAACCTAACATACTTTGTCAGGTTTGTAACATGGTTGTGACTGCTGGGACCCCACACAATGCTAGTCACCTTTTATTCTGAGACAGGCAGCCTGGAGTGATGAGGGTGGGGGACCCGAGGAAGAAGAGGCACAGCACCATGGCTGCCTTTTGTGTCAGCAGACACCCACCCCTCCTAAAGAGCAGAATGATCCAGCTAGCATGAGTGAGTTCATAACTCTCAGGTCAGAGGGGGCACGATATATGACTAAACCTTCATTGCTAAAAGCACAAGGCTCCTCTGGGAAGTACACACGTGGGACTTGATGTGAAGGCAGTTTGCCAGGCATCCAACTGTCCTCACTTCTACCATCACTCCCCGCGCCGCCACTCCGCCGCCCCCCGCCCCCACTACTCTCCATACAGATACCGCAGACTAAAATTTGAGTTCTTGCAATTATTTGAGTTTTTATGTCAAGGTCATTTGATTCTACTCATTTTAGCAGACTTCTTTCAAGCTCAGGTCCAGACCTCTGCTCTCAAAGGAAGCATGTCAACATTTCTTTCCCTCGTTGGCCCTCACATCATGGCAACCACTCACAACACATGTTTATCTGGGAAGCCCCAGGCAGCCAACATGCTCAGACAAGCTGAACAGAAAACTCTACTGTGCACAGGAGAAGAGAATTTTTGGCATGCCCTGTGGCCCTGAAAATAACAGTGGTTTTACTATGAAGATATAGCTACTTTCAAAGTTTATTCCCATAAGTGTACAGAAATACAGACACACACACACACACACACACACACACTCCTGACTTAACTGCCTTTTCTCCCTTGCTCATGAAAGAATTCACAGAGGACGGACACTCCTAGTATGTCCACATGAAAACAATTCTATCATTCACTCTTCCTCCAACTTCTTTCATGATTTGACAGGAAAGCTTGAATCAAAGGGGGATGCTTCCATGGCAATAAAGAAGAAACTTAGAGTCAGGTCACAGTGAATGATTAAATCACACATTTTAACCATTCCTTCCGTGTTGCAGCACTTTTCTTCAGAGCACCCTGTAAATCTGCTATGGCGTCATTTATTATTTACAATTGCCTTATTTTCTTCTGAGATCAGCCTTTGTTTAAAAGTCCATTCAGGACTGGTCATACTTCTACTAAGAGTCAGTTGAAGCTTCCCTGTAATCTGCTATATATCAAATGTCGTTATGTTACAGGTCCACAAACCAGCACATAAGGAAATATATTCACCTAAATTCAAAGAAGATGTAATATCTCTTAACAGAACCTAAATTTCTACAAGGACATGTCAAAGAGAAAGAAATAATGGTCCCACAGTTTACTCTGCTGTCTGGTGTACGTGACACTCATCTCTGGCACGTGAATATTTATGTACATTTTGTGTGGGTCTTGCTAATTGTAATTATGATTGCTTACTACAGTTTCCAAGGTAACAGTTGTCACTGCAATGCTTCACTGCCAACTCAATTTCCATTCTCCTGCTGATATAACAAATATTATGTGACATTTTAACTGAAAATATCTGTAAATGGGCGTCTGAGTGTGGTGTGTTTCTTTTAAAGGGAAGGAAAACAATTATTAGTTTTTCATTATTCATCTCAGTGGCACGTTTGATCTGTAATTACTTCAATTTTATATTTACAAAGGAATGAACTGGGGTCCCACGAGGTCTTGGATTTGGAGGTTCTGGATTCTGATCCTGCCTCTCCAGTGACCCTTTTATGACCCTGTTTCAGTAGCCTGGAGCTTGTCCAGAAACTGCCACAGTAATGAAGCAGTGCTCTTGAGCATCTCTTCCCTGCCCCTCTTTTCCCAGGGTGCGCTTCTCACATTGGCACCTTTAATTCTCTGAGACAGTCTGCCTGGCATGATGAAAGGTGGTACCTGAAGGAGAACAGACAAAGAAGGTGCTCTTTACCATGGCTGTTTTCTGTGTCCCCTCTAAAGAACATAATCGACCAGAAGGCAAGTCAGAAATATCTTATAAACAGGAGAAGTACCTACAGTTGATTCTGGTAATGACCAGGACAATGGAACTTTTCTTCAGCCTCACAGTGCCCTTTCCAGTTAGGGATCTGGCCAAGGATCCCACTTCAGGTCGAGTACCTACAGTTGATTCTGGTAATGACTAGGACAATGGAACTTTTCTTCAGCCTCACAGTTAGGGATCTGGCCAAGGATCCCACTTCAGGTCCTGTCTTTTAAAAAGTATTTACTGTGTATTACATACTTATTCTCCCATGGGATGGTCACAGTCTTCATAATAAACAATTACACCATCTTGATTCCTCAATCATATTAAATGAAAAGTTAATGAAAATACATTGAGGTGATGGACTTCAGGAAAGGATACTTTCTGAATACATTAGTAGGATGGTCTCATAATATATTACTCTAAATACCAATATTTTCCCTTAACAGAGAGAGAAATAGTAATTCTTCATTTAATCTTAATATATTTGTATTAGTTTCCTATTGCTGCTGTAAGAAATTACCACAACTTAGTAGCTTCAACAAATACAAATTTATTATCTTAACATTCTAGAGGTCAGAATTCTGAAATGGATCTTACAGAACTAAAGTCAAGGTATCATCAATGCTGCTTTCTTTCTAAAATTTCTCCTTTTACAGCCACTTTCACTCATTCTCTGCCAGTATAACCTCCCCATCTCAAGATCCTTAACTTAATCACATGCACAAAGTCCCTTTTCCCATATAAGGTGACATATTCACAAGTTCTAGGGATTAGGACATGGACATCTTGGGGGAGCCATTATTCTGTCTACCACAATACTCTATTATTTTGCTCCTCTGGATTTAATCAGTTTAGTACATAGCCATTACTGCAATAGTATTGTGTTACAAACTATCCCAAACTCAACAGCTATGGCAGCATGTATTTTTCCCACTTGAGGGTCACATATCAGCTGAAGTGTTTGTGCCTCAAGCTGAGAGTTAGGTGGCTTTGCTCCAGGGTTCAAGTTGGGTTTGTGTCTGTGCCTCATGTTTCAATTTGGGGTCCAAGATGAAGGAGCAGTGAATAGCTAATGCATAATCACAAGAATGCAAGAAGCCTCACATGCACATTTAAAGCCTCTGCTTACATTATATCCACTCAAATTTTATTGACCAAAGCAAATCACACCACCAAACTCAATGTCAGTGAAGTAGAGAAGTATATTTCACCCCAACTGGGAGAGGGAAGAGAGTGAATATTTGTTGAATAGTAATTCAATTTCCTGTTCATTAGGTGTGGTCTTAACCAGTTTAAAACTTCTCAGTGATTATATACCTCCCAAATGTTTTGAAATAAGTGAATAACCTCTTATTATGACTTCTTTAAAGGCAGCATACACTGGAAATATCACTTACATAGGATGTAGAAATAAATAAGGAAGTAGGCAAGAAAGGCTAGTGGGCACCAAAATAGATAAACAAAAGTATGTGGTCGACTTTCAAAAAAGAACTTTTTAGACTCATATTTATGATCTATTTACTCTTACTTTACAGACAATTCTAACAATGTGAATGCCTCATATCTAGGTCCACAATAAAATAACAGCAAAACAAAATAAAACTAATAGATGCAAAAAGCAAAAATATAAAATATGGAGACCAAATCTTTATTTAAGAAAAGCACAACAGAATGAAATTATTTGATGCAAGGGTAAATAAACAGCCTCACATAGCTCAAGAAACCTTAAGGTTCTAATTACATCAGATTTTAAAAATAACTTGGCTAGACTGTAGGATACATGAGGGCAAGGATCTTGCCTATATTGTTTACCACATTTTCCCATTGTCTGGGACAATGCATTTACTAAATATCTGTGAAAATAATATCCTTAACGATAAAAAAATAAATTCTATTTATCACGTTATATTTAAGAAAGACTGTACAAGAATCTGAACCAACATTACTAAAGTGAGAAGCTCATGGATGAGTCAGAGAAAAGTTTATTAAAAGACTACAGAAGTGTTTCGTGAAATTCAAAGACAGAAGAGCAGATGGGAAGCCAGAGAACACTCCTTGCCCATGTCTCTACTTTTCTATACGCACATCTATTCAGACTATGCAGTAGTGTGAAAATATAGGCCACCTCTCTTCATGAATTAGAGGTCTGTATTGGCAAGGAGCTTTTAAAATTGCTAATGGGGAGGAAAACTTTTCAGGAGAAGAATGACAGGGAGGAGGGCTTATGAATTAGTCAGCCGAAGAGTACTAGTCTGAGAATTGCTCTCAGGCCTCCTGAGTGGATGCAGCTCAGCGATGAGCTTTTGCATCTCCAAAGCTAGGACTTTGGATGTCTGGATCCGGACAAGGCGAGGTGGCATTAAGGTTTTCTTTTAATAATAAGAGCCCTTCACACCCTGTTGATTCAAATCAAAGGGATCCACATCCGTTTTCACATCTCACTGATTATTTTGTATATGGCACTGCTTGTTCATTTAGGCTCAAAATTGCATCCATATATTTCCAGCTTTCCATGATCTCTTTTGCTTCATTTGCTCTTCTGAAATATTTCCAATTATTTGGCTGCCCAATTGTTCGTGAAGTGGTCGCTCAGTTTGTGCCGAAAAGGCATTTTCAGAAGAAAAGATTTATCATCGTCATTGTGTTATATGCTGATTTCAAAAAGACCTGACCATTTAAGTTCAGTGAGATATTAAATGATTTCCCTTTTTCCAAACTTTGAAATAATCTTTCTTTCAAATCTTTTAATATTTTTTCTTTTGTGGTTGCTGAGGTTTTAGCTGATAAGTTGTAATAAGAGTGTCTTCTATCAGATCAGCCTATACTCAAGAGCCTGAATGGAGCAACTATACCCACGGACAACTAAATTTTTAGTTCAAAGACCAAGTGATTCAAGTAAGTATTCCTAGGTGATAGTGGCATCAGTCAGAATTGAGGTTACCAATCTAGGTTGAGGGTCTGAAGCCATCTCTTTCAGCCTCTGGTTACAATCTTCTGACATCCTTCATTTCCTTATGTAGTAAGCAGAACTACCTGAAAATAACCCACAATCCTTTATTGTCTTAGTGGAAACTGTGGTCAGATTTACCCTAGTTGATATGTAGCATCTATGGTATTTCATTATTTGTCAGGTCAATTGATGTTGGACAAAAGGGGAAGACCCAAGTGGTAGCACTGACCTCAAAATGTCTAGTAAAGCTTGGATCCTGCAGTGCTCAGTGCCTTTGTGCAAATTGCAAAAACACAAAACAGAACAAATACCTACTCCTTTGGGTAGATGAATTGAAAAAAAAAACCCAAAAAACAAAAATCACCTCTTCTTTGGGGTGGATACAGCCCCTCCTAGGGTCTGGGCTGGAATTGAGCTCCCTCAGGCCTGAGAGCAGTTCTCAGACAAGTATTCTTTGGCTGACTCTGACTCAGAACCCCTCCTCCCTGTCATTCTCCTGAAAATTTTTCCTCCCCATAAGTAATTTTAAAAGCCCTTTTCTAGGGGCTTCTAAGAAGAGAGGTGGCTATATTTTCACATGAAGTCCAGGAAAACTGGTATGCTGTACAATACGGAGAAGCCACAGAAATGAACTAAGGGTAAGAAACAGCAGTGTTCATCCCACCCAAAGGGAAAATTAAGGATTATTTTTTCAGTGCTCCAAAGAGCCCTAAAAATTTTCTCCAAATGTTTCCAAACTTTGTTCAGCCAAGTCGCGTGATATTGAGAGAGGCTACAAATAAAAGGGTGAGCTAATAGTGAAATCACGGAATGCATTTTCAAACAAAGATTTGCTTAAGGCTTCCTTTGAAGTCAGTTTCAAAGTCACCTTAAAATTGACAGGAGAAATATGAGGAAAATCTGTGCTGTGGCCAGATTATATCTTGAAATCTTAATCTGTGTGTAGGTTCTGTTATCCTCTGCTTTCTCAACAATACTCAGGCCATGTTTTCCTTCTTCTAGCCAAAACATAAGGAGAAACAACACTCAAAGAAAGTGCCAGCCTGAGAACGAGACTAATAGAATCCTATACATAAATCTTTTCCTTTTAAAGACTAGATGGAAGAAAAAGAAGAAAGGATAGCAGTGAGTAAAGAATAAATTTATATTAAAAAAGAAGAAACCCCAGAAGTTCTCAAAGAGGGAAGGAAAAAAAAGGCTTTCTGTCACGGGCCCAGAAAGAAGAGCAGGAAGGATGTCGAGATGAGCTGACCTGGTACTCGAGGGTAATCATGTGAGAGTCTGGGGTTTTTTAATTCTCCAGAAGTACAAGTGGGAGACTTGGACACCACGGCTGTGGTTGAGGATGAGAAGGGAAAACTTGACCCCTGACTAAGATGGCAACAGAACAGAAGATAATCACTTAGGCTTTCTTTGAGTCAAAGTAGAGGTGTCCGCCAATGTGTCCCGTTCCTGTTAAACCCAAAAGAAGCGAATGCAGTAGAGAATCCTGCACTACAGAAATCTCTGAATGAGCCTGGAAGAAAAGGGGGACATTTAGAAAAAATACCCCCCATCAAAGACTACCATTATTTTACAGACTCTAATATAATTTAAACACAAATTTAGATAACTGGCTGAAGAAAGGAGTAACCCAGTTCTTTTTACCTTACAGTTCAAAGAAAGCATAGAAATAAGGTGATTGTGCCCTGCAATTATTTTTTACACCTTATATTTATAATGAAGAATTCCTGTACTGATTTTCAGAGTGCTTAATAATGTTCCTATCATTCTACCTGGTGAAGAATAGATAATGTGACCCTTTTTAACCAAACCTACTATTGACTGGGGAATGGGGTAGCGAGGGAATACAGAACACAAGTACAAACAGCATCAAATCTGTGACAGGCAATATTGTGGGAGCAGTAGAATGCATCAAAACCGTTACACAATTTGACTATAACAGTGGACACTTCACCAAGAATGCCTTGCCCCAAAGTGTCTGCCTCTGTCTTCTCGCTATGTTCAATGAGGTGATAAAAATGGGTCAGATGCTTTCAGTCGGTCACATCACAGGAGTGACTTGACCAGCTCTCAGTGAAAAGAGATAATTAATGAGATTTCACCAGTAGTTGCATGAAAATGCCCTGAACCTCCTCTCAAGCAGAATCGACATAGCTCATAAAACTCTGAAAAGTCTACAAATGTTTATATCCTGATATTTAAGAGTTTGGTTTGTTGAAATATCAAGAGAAGAGAAATTTCCTGGACACCAAAACTGACATGCTACACTACATCTCCATCACTCATCTGGGTTCACCCCAGTAGAAAGTCTCATTGAAAAAGAATTCATCCATTAACTGCTGAGTTAGGTAGAAAACATTTTTGTTTTCACAAAGTTTATGATTTAAAATGTTATTTTTATGTTAAAACAGACATGGCTATATTATAGAAAAAAAATTCAAATGAATTTCTAACATTAAAAAAGTAAGGAGTTTTCCTATTTTCTGCAGGGGCGAGGTTGGAATATGGCCCCAGGCTTCTAGAGATACCAATTCAATGTCTACATGATGAGAGATATTTAATGGAAAAAGTTTAAAAGAACAGGCCTGGAATTTGTACACAGAGAAACCTAGTAAATTAAATCACTCAGCTATCACAACTTATGCCAGAAAAGGCACTTACCAAGAGTTAAAAGCTCTCACAATAGTTATCAAGGTGTCATCACATAATGTTTGAGAAAAGCCAATAATGTGGACAGCACACATGTCCACATAATATGCTTTAACTTTCCTCAAATAATCAATGGACATTGTTAGAAAAGAGATATAGTCTGGAATCCATACTAACTAAATCTTCTAAAAATGAAATATTCGTTGGTTGACAGAATATTTGATCTGAACATGTTTTAAAAGATGGCAATGTAAGCTTCATCTCCAGATCCTTAATAACTTAATCATTAGACTTTCTTCATACGTATGATTTCTCTTAATGTGATATCTTTCTTAGCCAAGATAACTCACATAAAAAACATCGTGAAAATCTTTCATCCCTTAGTCTGCCAATCCCAGCCTCAACTTCCTCCCTCCAGCTTCAGAGTAATTCTTCTAACCCTCTGCAGCTGTACATCTTCAAATATCATGTCTCCCTCCCCTTCCCTCACAGGTATTTACCTTCTGACTGAGTTATTTATGTTGTAATCAACTCTACATCTCAGTTGAAATTTTAAAAAATAATGCAGGGAAAATTATTTTGAAATGATATGAAAACTTCAGTAATTTGATTTGTAGGAAATGAAGAACAAAGTGTCACAACCCGAGTACTTTTAAATAAGTCATAATTAATGATGCATGCATCTATGTTTGGATGCTCAATTTATGACTAATTATGCAGAAAATGTAATTGCATACTGAAGTATTCAGTTGTGCCTTCTCGCTCGCCTTTATGGCAACCGGGGTTTTTTTGTTGTTGTTATTGGTATGTGATACCTGTTGAAATTGTTGAAATGTTGTCAAGACATAAATAACCAGACGATCTCTCTTAAAACATAGTTGCTCCTGTTAAGAAAATTGTGGAAAGATCGGAAGTTGATTCCTAATTTCTCCTGTTATTTTTCAAAAAAAAAAAAAAATCTTCTTCTATCTTCTTTTGTCCTCTGCTGAAATACACTTGCTAACAAATCACATTAGGCACATCCTGCCAGCTCCGTTTCTCCTACGGATTTATAATATAGACTTTTTATTTTCTTAGAAGGGTCATAAAGCTCAAAGGAATCATGAATGACCATCACGTTTATGTCATTCTAGCCTGGCTTCTTTTTAATGACGCTGAAGGGAATTTATAACCTTTTCTCCATCTTAAGATGCCTAATAAAGTGAATATCAAGGAAACCAAGGAAATAAAACCTAATTTAAACTTTCTCTGAATAAGTCATAGGAGTGATTGCATTTGTGAATATTTTCTCACTAGAAGGGAAAAAAAAAGAGAGAGCAAGCAGGCAAGAAATTTCAAAACTTTTATAATATTTAGCAAGATAACAACTACTTTATTGTGTTTTTAGAAACTCCTAAAGAAGGTTTATTACATACAGTTGCCTTTTTCTGTCTAAACCAAGAAAATTCCAAGGCCCTTTGTGGTCTAGTCTCAGAGAGGCATTACCTGTAAGAAATATGTCCAGCCACCAAAAGTAAGAGCAATTCCAGCCCTCCTGCATGCCTCCAAAGAGCCCTTGGCAGATATTAGCAGAGCCCAACTATAGTTCTCACCTTCTAAACTCTAGAAGACTGCTTCCCAGCCCTCCTGCAGTCAGGCAGGCCACAGGACAAGGGCCAGACAATGGGCTTTGAACAAAAGTCTCTTTCTGGCCAAAGCTTAGAACAGCGTTTGTGAGGGCTCCATGTCCTCTCCTCCCCTGCAAGTCTTACAACAGCAGGATCATAAGATCAAGGTGCCATGCAGAGGACTCCTGACCAGGAGGGTCCCTGGGTTCTGCACCAGACTTTGAACAAGAAATGGACTTTTATTGTGTTAAGCTAAAGAGATTCAGTTGCTTGCCACTTGAAAACTGCAGCAGAACCTAGCCTATCTTGACCTGCAAGCATTAAAGGAAATCCATTCATACACATTGCAGCACTTCCTGAAACACCCTGTCCATTCTTCTCTCTCTCTCTGGTCTAGAGCCTCTTACTCTCTCAACCTACCCACCAAGCCCAGCAATCAGGACACTGGATTGTTTATCCTTCCATTGTCCTCCCTATTCTCTAATCCTGTCTATCTCCTGATTCTGTGTCACAAAAGCCCAAGAACTGAGTTAACAAAAGTCAAATTCTATTTAGAGGGCTGAGATGGGCATAAACTGAGCCTTCAAGAAAAAATAAAATCCTTCTGGGATAAGCAAAGCAGGATAGAAGTAGTGGAATCACTCGCTTGTTGAAAAAATGTCCCTCTCATATTTGTTTTTGGTCCAAAAACAGGTGTATTAGGATTCACACATTTCTGACTTATTCTTACCCATCGAGCCTATTGCAATTACTAACATACGTTTTATTTGTGAATAGTGCTGTGATTCTTTGACCTCCATCTTTCAGAGTCATCAGAGGCAATCACCACGAATAGCCCTTCTAGCATAGTGCAGTGTACAACCTGCATGACTGTATGAGTCTCTCCTCCATATCACTGCTAACATGATACTAAGAGTCAGAAAAGAAGCATAACTCACATAATAACAGTTAATATAAAAGACTATGCAAACTTTTAAGTAAGACTTTTATTGTATCTTTAAATTTCAGGGTACGAGCTGCAGTGTTTGCTGACAGGCCTATAAAAAGAGACTATTTGTCATGGTATGGGACTAAACTATTACCAAGGCCACCCAGAACAAACTGGAAGAGATGTCATCCATATTTCACAGGAATGTATGATAGTCACAATTTCACAGCAGCCAGCTCACCTCAGGAAGAGCACTTCTTCATCTCCTTAACCAAAATCATTTAATCAACACTCATCTAAGTGAGGATAAAAAAAGTGCATTATGTAAATATGGTCCCTGCCCTCTAGGGGATTACAATCTCAGACCTGGCTCCAACCAGTATAGAGACATAATTAACATAGATAAGAATAAGGAATGGGTTTTCTGCAAGCCTCACTGCCATCAGACAGAACAATTTGTAGTCATCACTGATCTGAGCCGAATTCAAATTAGTGACCCAAAGGCTCCACTGTCTGGGTGTTATTTTCAATCTTCTTAGCTATCCAATCTCCAGAAGTTTCATTTTTCATTCTTACTGTGCAGTCATCATCAACTACCAAAGGGAAAGACTGCAATCCAGACACACTAAAAATAGCATTCTTGCCTTCTGAAAGCTAGACTCAGATTTATGACAGTTTTAAAATTTGGTTCTTCATCTTAAAAGTTCAACATTTTACAACAACTGTGCAAAGTAATACCTACCTGGCCTTTAGAGCATGAAACACCATAACTTGATTCAGTGGGAGATCAGGCCTTTATGTAATCTATTTACATTAGAGAGAGACAGCATTTTCTTTTGCTTGACAGGTTGACATGTCTTCATGTGTTTTCCACTTAATCAGCAGAATCATTAAGGCACTGAGGGTTTTGATGGTCTCAATAAAAAACATCTATTTCCGTAAAACCTATTACTATAAATAATTTAATAAACATGCCTCCCCCTCCAAAGACTATAAAAAGAAAGGAAGAATTACTCTTTCATACTTAAATCAGAGACTACTTTGAAGATGAACCAAAGCAAACCCAGATTTGAAACGAGGGCAGGATTATGTCCAGTAATAAATGACAAAGTTAAAATAAAAAGAAGGTACAGAAAACATAAGATTTCTCTTTTAAAAATATAGATTTAAATATATGTTTATTTAAATATATATAATATGTATATTTAAATTTATACTTCCATTTAAAAGGTCTGTGAGAATTATATCAATATAAACTGTTAACATTATTCATCAGAAGAGTGATTTGTGGTAGGGGAAACTTTTACATTCTCTATGTTTAAATTTTTTACAACAATCTCATTCCATCAGAAAAAAATAAAGTTATTTCCATTTTAAAAATATACATACGCATATAGACCATATGTACATATATAAATTTACACCAATTCAAATCAACCTGGATGCTACATCCCTTTCTACCTGGATATCAAGACTCAGTTGTCAGGAATGGAGAGGCATTAACTGGGGAACCTATGCTGGAACCTAATCTCAGTCTGGAAGGGAGAGACAATGACTGAGACTGGGGATAATCTGACAGGTTATAGGAGGTGTCCCCAAAAGGGAGACCAGCAGTCCATGCTACAATGTCTCAGGGAGAACTGATACTCTCTGCCTGAAATCTCCTGCCTTGGCCTCCCGTTGGTCAAACCCAATAGGAACCAGCTTTCACAGGAAATAGAGACCATAGCCTGCAGGGATGCATCTCCTGAAAAGGGCAAGGAAGAGCAATAAATAAATCTGAAGGCAAAGAAGGCAGAGACAAGCATGTATGTCATCTGATTTAGCAAGAATTCACAGATCAGTTATAATTCGTTTAAAATATTACCGTTTCTGGGTGGTGCCCACCCTGCTCCCATAACATCCAGGTATTATTCTTGCACCTGGTATGTTTGAGCATGACCGTTGGGTTTAATTAGCAGCCCAAGGAGAGAGTGGTGTATAACAGTGGTTTCAATTTGTTTTCCATACACTCAGAGGTCCTACATAACTCACCTGCAGCTATCATGTAGGTATTGTGGACTGAGTACATTGGCTCTAAACCCAGTCTCTACTGCAGCCAGAGCAGGATTGCTTTTCACCTGTTTTATATACTAGATCTATGTAAGATTTTGCTTGAACAAAATGCTTCTCAGTTTAGACACAAATTCACTGGCGTATCAAGCCGCTAAGAACTATCTCAATGATCACACTTCAATTTTTCCTTTACTTTCTCATGATATTGAGTTATTATTTCCCTACTTTTACACCCTACCTCTCAGAGAGCTTTGAAACATGTTCTTTGAATTGGGTGACACTGAGGACTGGTGCCTGAGTCTGATAAAGCTAATGTGGACTATAGACTGGGGTTTAACAGCCAGCCCTCCTCCCCTAGGGAAATTTAGAGGGCAGAAGGGCTGACTAACCAACTGCTCCAGTGGTGGTCTCAGGAAAGGTTTTTAGCAATGCGATGAGCCTGATTTCCTGGAGTTTGTTTAGGCTTAGGATGAGTGTTCCCCACAGACCAAATGTAGCCAGGGGGAGAAGAGCCATTTTAGGCTTTTTGTCCAATAGGGCCACCTAGAGGAGTTAAGAGACATCGAGAAGAGGCCAGAGACTTAGCACCTAATGTCTAGAATCAATGAAAAAAGTCACTAGAAATCAGCCAAAAGAAAGATGCTTCTTCCTGGGTAAAGAGAACCAGAGGAAAGAGATACCTGACAAGGCCTCCTTTGTGAAGCCCACAAAGGAGAGACATGAATCAGCAGAAAACATCTGCCAGGCCAACACAAGAATTCCAGCTTCAATTACATCCTGGGCCTAGAGAACACAAAGCCCCTAGCCAAGTAAGAATTTTGCTCTGCTGGTGTTTCCCTTCCCTCCCTAAGCTTCTACTCCTAGGAGAAAGGAGTCAATCCTGGTACAAGAAAAAGATGAAAAGCCGAAGGATCATACCCCTTTCACACCCACTGAGTACTTCCAGGAAGAACAGGTCTACCTGGGGAAGTAGGGGGGAAACCATCAGCAGGCTTGGAGTTTTGATAACACCAACCTGAACATGCCAATTGTAAAGCAGGTCTGGTTGTGACTTAAAGTGACTCTAGGATATCTATCATTTAAGAGTGAGTAGAAAAATCATAGGTTTGGTAGTTTTCAACCATGATTAGGGGAAGATTCCTAATTCCTATTCCCCACTAAACAAAGTTTAAAGAAGGAGGACGGGGGAAAAAATGTTGTGCTATGCTCACAATCCACACATCATGCTTGTACAGCATGCCAGCTACATTTGCTTAGCCCAGCTGGTGTAGCTCTTGTAACAACCGTCCTCAGATCTCATCCTGCCTGAATGACAGTGATTGAGATGATTGCTTTTGCTTTTGGAAAATCCCCAAAAAGGAAAATGCCATCCATGTGATTTGGAGAGAAGAAACTTGGTCATATACTCAGAACAGGACCTTGTCCAGTAGCAGAGGTAGGAGCTAGGATTCACAATTGTTTATACGACCTATCTTTCTTTGCTAACTTAAATGCTCACAAAGTCACAATAAGGTAATAAACGATATACAATTTTTTATGCAGAGGCGAAAGTAAGATTCATCCAGTTTCAAAAGGAAACTAGATATCTTTTATCCTCATCCTGAGTATTTCATTATAGAAGCTGCGACAATGAGAACCAACAAGGCATGGAACTTCCAAAAAAAAAAAAAAAAAAGGGATAGAAGCTAAAAGTAGCATTAAGGAGATCAGACCCAAGGTAATGGTTTTGGTAGGTTATTGGGCAGCGTAAGAGAAAAGCAAAGAAAGAAAGCAGAAGAAAGATGACGGCTATCCTAAGCAACAACAAATCAGTGGAGGGGAAAAGGAAGAAGTAAGAGAAATCTCTAGGAGGGGTGATGATGAAACAAAGCATTACACTGGCCATTTGTCACCCAGCTAAGGGCAGCTGTCACTGGATGAAGACACTTGTGTACAGGAGGGACATACATAGATTGCAAAAGTCTTGAGGTTGCTACCACCCCTGACATTGATTACCTGCACTCAAGATAGAGTGAAATAGCAATGCCCTGTAACCTAAATCACTCTACTGAAACTGACAGAAAGATAAGCTTCATTACAATAGCAAAAAGATAAATTTTTTAAATAGCCAAGTTATTATAGCTCATTCTGATCAGGATACCTTTACATTATACATGCACATTTCTTACCAAAGATGTTATTTAATAAAGCTTAAACTAAAATTGAAAGCAACAGAATAGTGAGTTTTGCGAAGTATTTATCTTATATTCCTGATGGAAGAGATAAATTTAGTAGTTGTTTCTCAGGTAACTAAACTTTGCTGTCATGCTTAGTTTTTTATGTATTTAATTTGTCTTTAAACCAGTATTCTGTGCAAAGTTCCATAACTGCTTTAAAATATGGGCTTTATTAGGGACACAAAAACTGAGAATATAATATATTCTCCTTATTAACTCATCAGACAATGGAGGAGGGGAGGGCAGGAACTTAGAGTACTCAGATAGTCGCATGATATACAAGGCCAACTAACTGTCTTTTCATGACCCTGAAAATAATTGTAGTTCTACAAAGAACTTCATTCCTTTATCCTGGAAATCCTTTGGTTTGAGAGTTGAATACTGGAATAGTTTACTTCAAAAAAAAATTGGTCATATTTTGTATAAGGGTTTTCAAGGGTGTGTTTTTGCTTTCCTGCTCACAGGTTTTGTTTTGGTTTTTTTGTTTGTTTGTTGGTTTGTTTGTTTTTGGAGGCAGGGGTTGTTTTTAAATCTCATTTCAAAAGATATCTTTAGATGGGGCTGATAAATGAATACTATACATCATTTTTAGCCACTGATGTTCACTCAGAGCTATGGTTCTTCAGGCTGACTCAAATTCCAGAAAATCAAACTAAGTCATCATCAACATCATTCTTTACTGAATATTTACTGAGGATGTAAATTTATAATGTAGGTAAGCAAATAGCTATGCAATACAATGAAGAATGTAGAAAAACGACATGAGTGATACAAAATGCTTGAGGTCAAAGGAGCCTGAGAAGTTTGATTTAATGAAAAAATATGGGAAACTCCAAACTTAAGTCTATCTTATTTTCACTCTTAAGTGTAACGTGGGCAACTCTCTGAATATAATTTTCCTCATCAGCAAAATACTGAAAATAATACCTACTATATAAGATTAAATGAGAGAAGGGAAGTACATAGTAGGTGCCCTATAATTGCTAGTCTCCTCTCCTTCTCACAGGACAGTGTGAGGCAATGTAGGATCATGTGCTGGAACACATGATTAGCTCTTAAAATTTTATGAAGAACTGACTAGGTTATTTTTGTGTCACTCAGCCTGGAGCTGGAGCTTACACTGCATTCACGTTTCAGTCCTCTGTGACTGTAGCAGCTGATTGCTCCTCCCCATTGAAACCTGCTGATTGAGTGCTGGCAACCACAATAGAGAAAAGCCAGTGGAGGACTCTCCGCCCAAAAGGTCCTTATTTCAGAGTAAGCACTGTGTTTCCATGGACTCCTCAAGGATAATTACAAATAAGATTATCCAAATGGCTGAAAAGTATGTGACAAAATGTAAAACTTCACTGTTAAAAAAATGCAAATCAAAGGAAGACTCTTCTCTTCATTTTTCAAAGTAGTAAAGATTTTGAAACTATCAAATGCTGACAAAAGTTAATCTACTCACATAGATTACTTGGGGAAATAAATAGAAACAAATATAACTGTGGTTGTCTGGGTCTTTAGAGAAGCAGATGCCAAGATTGGATTAAACATACAAGGGTTTTATTAGGGAAAGTGTCTATATGAGAGAAAATAGCAAGGAAGGCTGAGAGAGCCATCAGACCATGATGCAGTCTGACTGCCAGTAAAAGGAGGGAAGGCTGGTGTAAGCATCTTGGACTGCCTGGCAGCCTAATAAGGCGTCAGCAAGGCAATGGAGGAGGCCTCCAGCCAATGGTAGCCATCAAAGGAATCCTGTGTCTCCCCGGCCTGCGTTCATGTCCCCTCCGTACTAGGTCATTGACTGGGAGCTGCCCATGGCACCGTGGCCTTGGATAGGCCCTTGGTCACCTATGCTCTCTGTGTTTGGAAGACTGTCAAGCACATTCCTATGGCTGCTACAGTCACTTTATGGTAAACAAATTTGGCAATGTATATTCAAAGGTTTAAAAGTAATTCTACTTTTTTTTTTTATCTTACAAGTCTATTCTAAGGAAATATCTTAAAATGGGAAAAATAACTTGAGTCACAAAGCTGTTCACTAAAAGTATTTATAATAACAAAAGTTAGAAACTCGACATCACTTCCAGTTAACCGCAGCAGTGTCCACGTCATCCATCTCATTCATTTGCTTTAACTGCCTTGGTCAGTGTTGAGTTTGTGAGTTCTCTTATAGTGACTGAAAAATAAATAAAATCCATTAGATAGAGAAACTTAGTTCTGGTGAACATCTTTATGACTCTAATACTCAAAGGGGTTTTCTGTATCTTTGTGTGGCAGGGGTTCCCAAGGTTGTATGCATATGTGAAAATTCAGCAAACTGTGCATTTAGGATTAAAGCACTTCATGCACTTTACTGAATGTGCTTTAACCTCAATAAAGAAGAAAAAGAAGAAATCAATAAAGAAGGACATGGCTGCTTAAAGTTAGAGACTCTGTAACTCTAGGCGTTATAATTCTCCTTCATGACTTAACTTTCAAACTCAAACGTGACTATTTGTTTATCTGACATAGGAATCAACGAGGTTACAAGGACAAACTAACCAACCAGACTCTAACTGTGGTAAAGGGCCCAGGAAATAAAAGTGCTTCTTTCTATTCATACTATTAACCATCTGACCTCTCTTCTCTCTCCGTCTTTGTGCTCACCCTCTTACCATAATTATTTTCTTCTTTCAACTTTATCCACTGCTGCCACCACTAACTTATTCCTGTCACTATCACTAGAGCTGTTATTCCAAATATAAATAAGCAGTGCCTTTCAGTGCTGTCTCCACCATTCTTCCATGAGACCTGTTAGTAACCAGTCGTTCTCTGCTTTATCATTTAAAAAAATTACTTTAATCCAGAAAATACTTGGGTGACATCATTGGATTTTTTTCCCAATAAAAGTAAACATATAAACTAAATCTTACTTGCTGTTTAAATTAAAGCTGCAATCTGTCACTTGTTTGATGCATAACATCTGCCCCTCAGAGATGACAAAATCGATTTGAATTTAAATGAGAACAAAATTTCACTCAACCCTGGTATGTATATTATGTGGCCCCCATCAGGACGCAAATACAATTCTAAATGCAGCTATCAAGGATTTGTAACTTAGAACCAAATTGTGACTTTGAATAACTAATCAATAAATCAGGGATTTACATTAATTTCAGAGTGTGATGGCAGATTGCTGACCTAGTCTTATGCCATGCATTCAACAAATATATATTGAGCAAAATATATATTGTTGGAAAATATTGTGGATTATTACTCAATATCCATTCTTCCTTTTCTCCATACTAAAAGAACCTTCATTTTATTCTCAATGGCAGCATGCTTAGACTCTAGCAATATATCAATATTTGTATACATATTAATGACAATATTGTTCCACTGCACCAGATACTAAATATCCCAATTTCCTTTTGCAGCTAGAAATGGCCATGGGAACCAGTTATGACTAAAAAGATGGAAGAGGAAGTCTACGAGGGCCTTCTAAGGCGGCTTTACATTCCTGATAAAAGGAATAGATGCAGCTGGCACCATCCTTCCCCCTTTTTCCTAATCCAGATAAAATGTGTGGAGTTGCAACAGCAACCTCAAGATCCTGAGGCAACAAGCAGAGGATGAATAGCAATCACACTGAAGATGGAAGAGAAGAAGGTTAAGTCAGTTCCTGAGATTGGAAGTACAGGATTAAATCAGGATCTTAGAAATATAAAGTGCCTGGCAGTGTTATTTAGGCAGAAAAATAGGAAACCAATGAAAGATGGATAGTAGGAATCCCAAAGTGCATTGAGAGCCCAGGTAAGGCTAGCACTTAGAGTAGAACCATACTCTCATACATATTTGGTAAATTAGGATAACTTTTTTTTTTAAACATGTCAGCATTTAAAATGCATATCCTTTAAACTTGCAATTCCACTACTGGAAAATTATCCTACAGAAAAGCACAGGTGCAAAAATATATATGCACAAAGTTATTTATTGAAGCATTGTTTGAAATAGCAAAAAAATTAGAAGCAACCTAAATATAAAATTGAGAAAATAAAGTACATACATTCATACAGTGAAATACTATGCAGCTGTTCAAGAAAGAATGAAGTAGTATACATGTAATGTCATGGAAAGATGCCCAGGAGATATCCTTAAAGGGAAAGCTGTATATATAATACGACCTCATTTTTGTAAAAATAAAATAAAAAATTAACACAAGTCAAAAATGTTACATGTATATGTAAGTATGTATATAGAAAAAAATCTGAAAGAGAAGAGCAAAGAGGACAAAAATGGACCCAGTTAGTGTGTTTTCATGCCTTTTCCAAAACCTATTGTCGATGCAACAATATTAACTGAAAGCAGACAATAAGAATAACTTAAGATGAGGTTTAACATGGGTGACCAGCAGATAGAAATCTGAAGTCGATCCAAAACTACATATCTTCCAGACAAATCTTCCACCTAAGTTTCCCTCCTTCACTAAAAACAGTATATTCTTGAAATTTCTTTCCCTGGCCTCTGCTCCTAAACAAGCATACAGTTTCATTTGAGGGCTTCTAAGGGATTTTATCACTAAAAATTTCAGAGGATAACAAAATAACAAATGTTACTAAGCTTCATTGTTAAGTTAATGGAATGAGCCTATTCCGCCTTAGAGTGGTGCTGTTTCACATTATTAGACCTCATTATGAAATCAGCTGCTAAATGCTGACCTGTCCATCTTTTTATTCCTGGTCAGGTTTCTCTATTTCCTTTTCTACCACCTTTTCTCTAGCTTTAGCTCCTGTGGCTTGAGTTTTAACACAAACACTTAGGGGGAGTACTAGCTTGGAGATGGGCACATTACATTTCAGAGCAAGCTTCTGACCTGTCCCTCCAACCTCAGTGTCTTCCTGATTCATTCAAAGTCATTTCCTAACAAAGGCCATTGAAGTTGAAAAAAGTACAGTGAGTCACCAATGCGAATGTAGTTTTAGAGAAAAAAGCAAAAGGCTAGATATAAAAACGGTTCTGCAAGTCAATTAACAGCAGAGATGAGCTTAACTGGATGCTGCTGCTTTGGAATGGTGAAGAAGGAACAGGGGCAGCAGTCCTGATATGGCAGAGAAACAACCCCTCCTCTACCGCTGGTGAAGTATGAAAAGGAATGACCTTAAATGATGAAGTTTTGAGGTGATCAAAAAGCAAGAAGCAGGCATATCTACCAGAGTTTTTAGTTGCAATGTACCTTAGCCAGCTGTTGGCCAATTTATATAAGAAAGATTTTATTAAAAGATAATCGGTGGTTCCCATAATCTTCAGCAGAGCCAGAGAATGCCACGCTGCCAGAAACGATCTCAATCTCACTGCACAGAATTGGTCCTGGGAAGACACCAGCGCCTCAGCTACTGGACATTTTGCTTTACTTGGTTTACACTTCCAACACCAAACATGCTGGAACCTACTGGAACTGCCCTACATACCACCAGGGGCAAATGCCGGGGACAGTACCCATCCCTGGAACCACTGCTGCCATCCTGGAAACTGGTTTCACTGTTGCCAGCACTCGCTTCACCAAAATGTGTTCCTTGTAGTCTCTGCTTCTACACCCCTCTAGCTTTCAATGCCAAGTCAGGTGCAGGTAGGCACATCTGGGTGGTGAAACCTAGGACATGTGTCCACGCCCTGAACTCAAGAGAGATGGGGAAAGTGCCATCCAGCCTTTTTGGCATCTATAGTGGAAGCTGGCCCAAAAGTAAAGAAACATCATCCATATCAGGAGTCCCAGAGAGTGTGTGAAAGGGCTGAAAATATCAGACAGCTGTGTTACATTAGCATAGGAGTTCCATAAGATTGAGTGAAAGACTAATACGTGGCTTTAAAAAAAAACCAAACTCATAGAAAAACAGATCAGATTTGTGGTTCCAGAGGCGAAGATGGAGGGTAAAAGAAATGGGCGAGGGTTGGTCAAAACGTACTGAGTTCTAGTTACAAGATAAATAAGCACTGAGAATGTAATTGACAACATGATGACTATATTCAACACTGCTATATGCTACAAATGAAAGTTGCTAAGAGAGTAGATCCTGAAAGTTCTCATTACAAGGAAAAAAGATTTTTGTAACTATATAAGGTGATGGATGTTAACTATAATGTAGTAATCATTTCACAATATGTATATGTTAAGTCATTATGCCACATACTTTAAACTTACACAGTGCTATATGTCAATTATATCTCAAAACAGGAAGAAGAAAAAAATAAGAGGGAGAAAAGCAGAAATGGGTGAAGATTCGAAACAGGAGTTGGATAAGAGGGAAAAAAAAGATTGAGTGAAAGCGTAGTAGTGTCAGGTCCTCAGTCCTTGATTTGTGATGAATATGGGGAAGAGAGAAAAAAGAAAGGATGTTTTCTAAGAACATTATTGAAGGGCTTTTACTGGTTAAAGAAAATAAATGCTCATTATAAATAAAAGTATTAAACAGAAAACTTCAAAGAAGCAAATAAAAGTGATCCATAATCCTCCAACCCATATTATTCCTCTTAGCAGTTTAACTATTTTTCTACATCTTTTTCTATGAATATATAGATTATAACTCTATATAATGCTTTTATTATGTTTTTAAATAAATACTTCTTAAATTGTGGCTTTTATAACTATTAAAATTCCATTATTTAGATATATCAGCAGTTTTTGGCATGTCACAGATATTTTTCCCTTAAGTTCCTAGAAGTAAAATAAATGAGTCAAAAGATAATGAATAGTGACACATATTGTCTTATTGCTGCAAAAATATTAATTTCCAGTCATGAACTGTTAAATATTTTATATCTCTGAACTTTCACTAATACTATGTATAATCAATTTTTAAATCTTTTTGGTAAAAAATTATCTCATCTTTATTTTGTATATATTTATTTGATCATAAGTAATGTTTTATATCTTTTCCATATAGATACATAAATTATCTATGCATATCCTTTCCCTTTTTTCTTTCGAAGACACACTTCATCGATTTGTATGATTTCTTTACATAATAAGAATATAAATTCTTTGTCAAGAAGGTTTAAAATACGTTAAGTTTTCATTCATCTTGTAAGTTTTTCTCACACATAGAAGTTTGAGATGTTTATGTAATCGAATCAATCTTTTTATTTGTGTTGTCTACCTTTAGATGTGCATCATATTTTGTCTTTTTAAATAAAATGATAAATTTCAATCACTGAGATTAAGAAAACAAATTGGCTTGTCCTTCAACCTTCCCCGTGTCAGTAAATGGCTCATTCTTCCAGTGGCTCAGGTCAAAAACCTCTCACCTCACACCTCCAGCCATCAGATCTACCTCTGAAACATATATCTACAACCTGACCCTCTCTCTCCACCCAAGCCATACTGCGCAGGTCCCAAACACAGTTATTGTCCAGCAGTCTTCTAGTTTATCTCTCTGCTTCCACCCTACCCCTCATAGCCTATTCTGGACATAGCAAAAACACCCCTTTTAAAATGAAAATCAAATTATGGCTACTCCTCTGCTCTAACCCTCCAGTGGGTCCCCATCCCATTCAGAGTAAAAGCCAAAGTCATCATAATGAATTACAAGACCCTGAAGAATCTGACAGCAGCTCCTCTCTCTCTGTCCTCTTAGACCTCACATGCCAACACTTTCTCCTCTATCGGCTCTAGTCATCCTGGCCTCCAAGCTATTACGCAAATCTGCTAAACTCATTCCTGCCTCAGGGCCTTTACATAACCTGTTCCCTCCCTTAGGAATATTCCTGCCCCAAATATCTAAATGGTTCACTCTCTCACTCCATTCAGAATCTCTGCTCAAACACCATCTTATCTGATCACCCTATTTCAAACAGCACCTCACCGTCACTACCATTACTCTCTCCCTCGTGCCCTGCTTTGTATTTCACTACAGCATTTTTTTATTACCCATACATTTGTCATGTGTTTGTCTATCTGTCCCCCGTGTCCCTCCTAGAATGAAAGCTCTTTAAAAACAGGGGATTTGTCTTGTTTCCTGCTCTATCCTAAGCACCTGGAATGGGGCTTGACATTTAGCGGATACTTGGCAGATATATGTAATAAATGAAAGTAAATATTTGTCTCAGGTTGGGTTCTCCGAAGCAGACCCTGAGGCAAGGGTAAATGTGCAGATGATTTATGACAGAAGTGGCATGGAAGTGAGGGCAGCAGGAAAGTCCCCAACTTCAGCCTAATGCTGAGGGGAGGTCTAGAATGTCCAGCTCCTGCTCAGAGGTGATATTCACCAGAGGCAAGGGAGCTGAGGTTTATACTCCTTTGCCAGTCAGTCACTAGCCACCCAGGGGGGTGTAACTCTCAGATAGTCTTGCCTCTCAGCTCCAGTAGCTGAAGAGAAATCCTCTGAAGGAAATAAATATTAGCCATTTGCAGCAAGGCAATGGTAAACAGGATCCAAAGGCATCTAGGCAAAGAATCAACAATGTCTACTACAATGAATGAAGAATGAACGAATGAAGAAAATGTTGAAATATTTATAATTTTGATAGCATAAAATGTTGGACTAAGGTGGATGTGAGAAGTATCAATTCGCTAGCAGGTGCCAGTCTGTACATTCCTAATCAGTGAGACTATATTGAGCTCAGCTTCCCTCTGCATCTTTGCTGCAAAAAGAGGTTGGGACTGACTAAGGCTAGACCACCAGATATTTCTACTAGGGCTCTGCTGAGAACAGAAGAGGATGAAACAACTAGCTGAGGACTGCAGTGAGCAGTTTTGTTCAAATTTTCAGCCACATACACTGTCAATAAGAGACCCATTTGGATCAATGGCTTTCAATGGAGAGGACATTTCAGCTTCACAGGGAGGGGCATTTTCTAGCTACAACCCTTTCCTCAAATTCTAGGATGCCCCCTTAAGGAAGTATATCAGAATATCTGATAACTAATGTAATTTGCAAACTGTCTTGGAAGAATTTAGCTATGTACCCCACCTTCACCCTAATGATCAATTAAGCTTCTCCTTTAGAATTCTAATTCCCCTTGAAATAACCAAATCCTAGAGACTCTGATTCATGAAATTTTGGGGGTCCTGAGCATCTATAACTTTAAAACCTTCCCAGGCTATTCTGATACAGAGGCAGTGTTAAGGAACTGGGTTAAGTCTTCCAACGACTCCTGACAGGAGTGTATAATTTCAACAAAAATAATAAAAGGACCTCTCCCTCTTTGCACTAAGCAAGGGTACCGAACAAAGGAGAGGATTTCCCCTCAATATTTAATTATGAAAATTTTTAATCATACAGAAAAATTGGATAAATGGGTACTATAAAGGCTCATGTGCCCTCCTGCCAGATTCAATAATTGCTAACACTCTCTTTTTGCCATATTTGTTTTATTAATATTCACACATGCATGTATAAATAAAAATCACTACACACACATACATATTGCTGGACCATTTGAAATAAGTTGCAGACAGTGTGACCCTTCACTCCTGAATACTTCCGTATGCATCTCCTAAAAATAAGAAGCTTCTCCTAGATGGTCATAATAACAACAGCATACTATATTTGTCTGGATTCCAATGAGAAGACAGAAACTACATGATTATTTTATTTTACTTATTTTTTATTTTAAATTTTATAAAATAGACATTTATACAATCCATGAAGTGATCTCCGCAATTACTCTAGCACCTATCTGACACTAAACACAACCATACACGATTATTTTAAAGAGGAAGTTTAACATAAAAAATTAGGAAGATACAATAAGAGAGTAACTATAAAGATGTAAAGAGAACTCTAAAGAGAACACTAGAGAGAGAATATCCAAGGAAGGACCCACTTGGAAAAGGGGTTCAGGCATGGCAGGGTTCAGACCTCATTGGAAAAGGTATGGTTGCAACCAGTGGATGGAGAGAAGTCTACTGGGTTTCCCAGGCTAGAGCTTGTCCAGCATCACTAGGCAAGCAGAAAATCACCCCTGGAGTTCTAAAAGCCCAGGCTGGAGAGCGGATATGCAGAGAAAGTCAGATGCCTCTGCGGGCATGAAGTCTGAAGCACACAGTGCCCTTCTTGGGAAATTCACTTCAAGGCGATCACAAGGTCTGGACTGCTGTGCAAGACACAGGAAAGAGAGTTATAATAGGAAGGAGAGGAGAATTATTTTGCAGCAAGAGCTTAGGGTTGGGTAGGTATATTCCAGGATGACAGGAGAACCCGGGTTTCTGCGAGATTAATGAGAGAGGGGATGGTAGGAGGTTGGAGAGAAACCAAGATACGCCATCCGTTTTTGCAGTTTGCCTACCAAGGCGCTAGAATGGAAACCCCTGATTTGTCACTCAATTATCTTTCCAGTGACTTTGACATGTTGACTGCAGAATGTTGATGATGACTTTAGAGATGTGACTGCATTTCATTTACAACCAATGCTGAATGACTGGGTGGCTACATGGACCCATGTGTGTGCAAGTGCTCTAAAAATGTAACGTGGTAAACAAAAATGAGACACTATTGTGTATTTCTGCTCTTGCAAATAGTTATTTTCTCAACAGTTTAATGATTCAGTGGAACAGTTTTTAAAACACCATATCATCTAAAATTTGAAATCCTCAACTGAAAACATAAGAAATCAATTCTAATTTATGAACCTAACAGGTTTCCTCAATGATGGGGTATTTTCTACTTGACTGCCTCATTCAAATTTATCTCTCCAGAGATTTACAAAATATATTATCTAAACAGGAAAGCAATAAAGTGTCATGCAAAAGAGTATTGGACTAAGACTTATGATCTGAATTCTAGTATTAACCAGCAGTAAAACCATGGGCAAGTTACTTAACCTCTCCCAGAATAAGCTTCCTCATCTCTAAAATGAAGATAATAATTCTCTGGTGATGTAGAAAGTCAATGTAGATTTCAGAAGCATAAAAATCTGGGTTTGTAGCCTTAGGCTCCTTCATTCTTGACATGTGAACTTGGTAAATAAAACCAAGATTCTAAGAGCTCTGATTTCCTTCTTTTTAAGCTATGCAAAACTTTATTTTTTAAAATGCCTTTCACAAACTTAAAATCTGGAGAAATTCCTTTTTCCTGCCCAAAGGATTCATAAATATCAGCATTAAAGCAAATTCATTCATTTAAAAAGAACTTTTTAAAAACAATAAAAGATGATATCCATAGGCATTTTCCATCTTCAAGAAGCAATGCAATCACAGGCAGCTAGAGTAGCAGAGTTAGTAAAGTTGCCTCACTCTCCAGAATTTTTAGCTTAATTTCTACACTTAAGAGAAAAAGACAAAATTTGTGTAGTTAAAACTATTCCCAAATTACATTCCTGGATGGACTCCCACATTTTCTACTCAGGACAATGTTGAGTTTTTCTTTCTTGTTGACCTTCTGGAAGTTTCTCAGACATATTGCTATTATGCCCTTTTAATTTTTCCACAAAGGTGAATAAAAACTTTCTTTGAAAGTTTTCTTTGATATCTAAACTCATTGGTTCGCATGCGATTGAACTTTGAATGAGAATATCTCATAGGCACTCATTTCTTGATGCCATGTAAAGAGGATGAAGGAACTCAAAGAAATCCAGTAGCCCTTGGGCTACACGACAGCTAGTTCCCAGATATTGTTACTAAGGCTGGGGCTGCACTGAATTCACTGAATTCACATAAGTCACTTGTGATTCTGACCCAGAGCGAATGTTCAGAATAGACCAGAGACACATCAACAAAATCACAAATCAACACAAAAGCTTGAGGAGCCCTTCTAACACACCAGAGATCTTCGCTGATTCAGATTAATGGAATATATTTATTGTATTAGTTGTTTATTTCTGTGTGATGAATTACACAGCTTAATGGCTTAAACAACAATAAACATGCATGATACTCAATTTCTGTGAGTCAGCTTAGCTGAGTAGTTCTGGCTCAGGGTCTTTCATGAGGTTGTAATCAAGGTATCAACCAGGGCTACAATTACCTGAAGGCTTGACTGGGACTGAAGCATCCACTCCACCCCCCAAAAGCCAAAAGAGAATAAGGCAGAAGCAGCAACGTTTTTTATGACCTAGTCTTGGAAGTCATACCTTGTCACTTCTTACATATTACTCATTAGAAGCAAATTACTAAGTCCAATCCATGTTCGAAGGGAAGATGATTTGGCTCCACCTTTTAAGGAAAAGAGCATCAATCTGGAGGCATTTTTTAATTGAGGTTAAAACACATAACATAAAATTTATCACTTTAACCATTTTTAAATGTGCAATTCAGTAACACTAAGTATATTCTCATTGTTGTGCCACATAGCTCTAGAACTTTTTCACCTTGCACAGCTGAACTCTTATCTCTATTAAACAACTCCCTGTTTCCCTCTCTTCCCAGACCCTGAGACACATTATTCTACTTTCTGTTTCTACGAGTTTCACTACTTTAGATACCTCGTATAAGTGGAATCATATAGTAGTTGTCCTTTTGTGTCTGACTTATTTTACTTAGTATGTCTTCAAGATTCATCTGTGTGGTAGCATACAACAGGATTTCCTTCCTTTTTAAGGATGAATACATCAGCTGTATGTCTATACCAAAGTATATTTATTCATTTATCTGTCTATGGACTTGGGTTGCTTCCATCTATTGGCTATTGTGCATAATGCTGCTAGAAACATGAGTGTGCATGTATATCACCAAGACTCTGCTGTTACTTTAGATATATACCCAGAAGTAGGATTGCTAGATCATATGCTAATGCTACTTTTAATTTTTTGATCAACCACCATAGTGTTTTCCATAGCGGATGCACCATTTTACAGTCCCATGCACAGAGCTTCCAATTTCTCTGTACCTTACCCAAAACTTGTTATCTTTTTTGTTTTTGTGTTTTCATAGTAGACATCCTAATGGGTGTCAGGTGACTTCTCATTGTAGTTTTGATGTGCATTTCTCTAATGATTAGTGATGTAAAGCATCTTTTCATATGCTTATTGATGATTTGTATATATCATCTTTGAGGACATGTCAATTCAAGTCTCTTGCCTATTTTTTACCTGGGGTTTAATTGTTCTCGTTGAGTCATGGAGGTATATTTTTAAACCACACTTTCTCACAAGTTGTTGTAAGATTTAAAAAATTCATGTATGCAGATAACATTAACTGTCACATAGTAGGCACCCCAAAAATATTACTTGTCCTCTCAGGGTTGTCATATTAAATAATATATTTAGAACTGCTTTAAAAATCATAAGGTGCTATGCAAATGAGTTAATATTCCATATCAGTATGCAAAATATTTTAATATTTTTCTCAGGTTCTCCACATTTAAATATATAAATCTTTTCATCTTTAGATCGTATTCTGTTTTTTTAGCTGTAATCCCTTTTTCCATTTTATTTCAATTTTTATCTAAATATACCAGCCAAAATGGAATGAGTAAAGGAGTAGAAACACTAGTTAATTTCACTAAAGCAAAGTCGGAGTAAGATCCACTTGAAAATAAAATAAATGCGAAGAAAGCTGCAACAGATTACGCTATTGAAAAATCCTAGGAGAACCAGAACTGCTGTTCCTTCAGAGAATGTGAGTGATGTTGAAAGATTAATAACGTTTGGATAACATTAATTACAGTGATGTTATAAACTCCGGTATTCCAGTTGCCATAACAACCGCTATATGTTGGTTTTCTAATGACATTTCGAACAAGTGCTGAAGCGAACTGCACATTTCAGAACTTTGATTGCTGTCATTCAATGATTTTTAAATTGAATTGTTTTGTTCTTAAAGAGTCAGAATATGTCACTGTCTTCAAAAATATTCTTAAAATTATAGGGAGCAAATGATAAACATTCCTATACAATTATAAAGTACTTAAGAAAAAGAAATATATTTTGTTTTTAATAAAAATTAACAAATTTTTTATTATGTATTCATAGGGAATAGAAAAAAAAAAACAACAGAAGGAAAGGGGAAAGTGTGCTT
Source organism: Pteropus alecto (assembly GCF_000325575.1). Classification (NCBI taxonomy): domain Eukaryota; kingdom Metazoa; phylum Chordata; class Mammalia; order Chiroptera; family Pteropodidae; genus Pteropus; species Pteropus alecto. The sequence continues at coordinate 3,338,322 of NW_006431912.1, forward strand.
CGTATTTCTCAGAAGACTTTGTTCCCTCAGGGAATTATTTGACAATAAAATTCTTCTTAGAAGAGCTTACTTTTATCAGCTAAACTTCTCTCCATTGTCCTTTTTTCTTCCACCTTCCTTCTGATGATTTCTTAGACCCCGTGATGCTGATCAAGGTGGATGCTACATTTTCTAAGTTAGTGAGGTGAGGTCATCTCCTTCACATAGCTCTCTGACCTCTCTCTCCTCTCCTAATCAACCCCCTCCTTTCCTCTCAGGCATTGCCCAATGTATAGAATGCAAGGAAGATTATTTGCCACGGCTTATATTACATTGCATTTTAATATTCTCAAGACACTATATTAAGTACATATCATGACACTGACAAGAAACAAAGCATGATCGTAATAGACACAATTCTAAGTTCTTGCTCAGGCCACAGCCTCCTCTTGCTCCTGCTGCCTGTGGGGCACCCTTCCCACCTGCCCACAAATCAGAATCATTGATCGAATCACAGGTGAACACCAGAATCAACTCATCCACAGGCAAATGAATTAGACAGATGTTCTCTTTCTCCTCTTCTTTTCTCTTCTCTCTCTCTCTCCAAATTGAGCTAAAGTAAAAGCTGACCATTTGCAATGGTGTTTGCCGCATAAGTGTGGTGTTCTGTGGCAATGGAGATGGCATCATTTCATGGAAAGCACATCAAAGTGCTCTATAAACCCTGGCCCCATAGTAATGCCCTCTATGTAAGCCCAGGCCTGCCCCAGAGGCAGTCATGCTTTCGGCACCCTTTCAACATTCTCTTCTCTCTCCTTGCTTCTATTCTTAGAACTCCCTCCACTCCACCCAGATATCCAAGGGCTTCTATCCTACCCTTCCCAAAGCTCTCACTGTAGCCAACTCCTCAGAGGCTTCCCAGGTACTAGCAAAGTGAGCTATTCAATCTGGCTCAGGTTTTCATTAATCCAGAATCACTGCAGGACCACGATCATGTCTCAGAAAGCAGCTGGCAGGGAGAGAGATGTTTTAAACAATGACATCAGCTAGAACTAACAAAGGTCGCAAGCATTGGACTCATTTCTCACCCAAGTTGAAGCAAGTATGCCGACCCCTTCCCTTTAAGTCTTCTCTGGATGTTCCTTTTAACCTGATTTCACTGGGACATTAGTGAACAAGTAAGAGAAACAGTCTGTGCTGGAATCACTCTCCACTCTTCTCACACTAGTCTCTGCCTGGAGACACTGATCTGTATGAGTTACATCTATGGATACCTTTGCCCTCTGACCGCAGTGGGTTAGGCCAGTTAAGGACCTCTGACAGGAGATAAGTGGGAGGAAACTGAAAAAGGACCTAGAGAACTCATGCCTCTGGCTCCTTCCCTGAAAGAGAGGCTTGTAGTCATTTCTGCATGATTTTCTCCTTCCAGGCACCAGTAACTGATTTCTCCCATGTCTTTTTCAGCTCAGGAATTTAACTGATCCAGTGGTACTACACTGTCCTTTATGGGTTCCTTACACACTGCTCATACCTTTGTAAATAGTCCCTTTGCTAACCTTTGCAAACAGTCACATTAATCTAATGTAAGTGAGTGGTCCATCTGTTCCCTGCTGGGATCCTGATATTAGAATCTCCAAGTGGTGTGATCTATCTTATCTCTTCTTTCCACCTAAGACAGCCTTACTCCCTATCTTACCTCTCCAACACCAAGGATGGCCTACCCTAAACCACACTCACATAACCCCAAGATTCTGTTTCATGGCTGACAGAATAAAAAGAGGTGGTAGGAGTAACACTGACTAAGGAGTAGG
>NW_006431912.1:3340159-3344350 GCF_000325575.1 Pteropus alecto
GGAGGTTAGACTTAAAGATGGCCACTCTAAGCCCAGGCTGGCAGGTGCTCAATCAGAAAGTACATAGATTAGGCTCAGAAAACCTAAGAACAGTGGAGCTCTGAAGCAGGTCAAGAGCCAAGACTGAGTAGAAACAAAATTCACCAATGTGTGGGGAGGCTCTTGCTCAGGTCTGAGGAAGTACAGGCAGGCTAGTTATTAGGAGGCACTGGTTTATAGGGGAAGAGGAGAAGAGGGCATCAAATAAGATGAAAATAATGGTCAAATAGATAGACAACCCTTACAGATAAAAAATTTAAATCATAGACTATACTATCATAGTTGCAAGGGGATTTATAAATCATATATTTAAATCACTTCACTTTTAGATGAAGACTATTAGTCTATTAGACATAGAATAATAAGTGACAGAACAAGAACAAAGACCTATAATTTCTTACTTTTAGATCTATGATTTACCCATGCCTCCATGAGAACATTGATATTACATTTTTTTTTAAATCAGTACAGCTTTGGGTAAAAACAAGATGTTATGGCCTTGGTATTTTGACTTCAAGTACATTTTGAACTGGTCACCAGAAAAAAAATGATGTAGTAGAAATGATCAACATAGAATTAAACTTGCAATAGCTGAAATGATATATGTTAAAATTTGATATTGACAAAAAACTGACTGAAGAATCTCATTATGTGGGTCATTCTCAAAACTACAAAAATTGACCCAGTTAAAACTGCACTTTGTAGAAATAATATAAAATAAAACTGACAAAGGTTAAAATTGCACATGGCAAAATTTTTTATTGACTTTAAAAATTGACTAAAGAATCCAAACTTCTTGTCAAAAATTATATCTCCAAAACCCTGACCCAGGAAAATTAGGGTTGGTAGAAAATAACCACAAAGGAAAACTCAGAACTGCTGAAGCTAAAGTTGGGAAAATTTAATATGGACATAAAATGTGATCATTGAATTAAATCCAAATTATCTCAATAAGATAAAAATATTGAAAATTATTTGACTGCATAGTAAGAAATTTGATTAAAGAATTAAATTAACTTAAAAGAGCTGTCTCTAGAAAGTAATTTCTTGATAATATTCTCAGCAATGTTGAAAAATTCTGATGAAAATATTTATATCCATTCAATAAAAATGTCTTTGGGGTCAAAACAACTAAGAAGCAAATATCTTTGTGAAATTTCTCAAGCAGCCCTCATTCCTGGGTCTTCCTTTTAATGCTCCATAGTCTTTGGGGGAATCTAGGATCTCCTTCTAGGGTCCTAACATCTTCCCCTATGTCAAAATAACATGTACTGAGTAAGTGATCTCAGCTGGTTGCTAAAATCATAGTTAACCAGAAGGCATGAAGTTCCTAGATACTTTCACCAATGCAAGGAAAATTTGTACTTTAAAATAAACCTACATGTCACCTCATACCCATTATGATGACTACTATCAAAAAATAAATAAATAAAAGGCAGAAAATAAGTGTTGGCAAGAATGTGGAGAAAGTGAAACCTCTGTACACTGTGTAACCACTACAGAAAACAATATGGCAGTTGCTCAAACAATTAAAAACAGAATTGGCATATGATTAAGTAATTCTACTTCTGGGTATATATCCAAAGTAACAGAAAGCTGGGTCTTGAGGAGATACTTGCACACTCATGTTCATAGCAGCATTATTCACAATAGCCAAGAGGTATAAGCAACCCACGCGTCCATAGATAGATGAATGAATATTCTGTGGTATATACATATGATGGAGTATTACTCAGCCTTAAAGAAGATGGAAATTCTGTCACATGCTACCACATAGATGAATCTTGACGACATTATGCTAAGTGAAATAATCCAGGCACAAAGGGACAAATATTGTATGGTCCCACTCATAGGAGGTATCTAAAGTAGTGAAACTCACAGAAACAGAAAGTAGAATGGTGTCTGCCAGGGGCCAGGAGGAGAGGGAAATAAGGAGTTGTTTAATAGAGATAGAGTTCAGCTGTGCAAGATGAAAAAGTTCTAGAGCTCTGTTATACAACAGAGTGGATACACTTAAGACTAATGAATTGTGCACTTAGAAATGGTTAAGATGGTAAATTTTGTATTGTGTTTTTCACTGCCATTTTAAAAAATCAACCTACATAAATTTTTAATGGGTAGAATTTAGACAGTGTAAGGAAGTTGAGGCAACAGCCTAAAAAAATAGTTCTCCAACTTTCCCCTGGAATTCTCTTCAGGACAGAGAAAAATCAGTGCAGTCGCTCTGAAGGCCATAGCTTGGAGCAGAAACTTTTCTAAAGTCTTTACTTTGTCTGTAAAATACATGCAAATTTCACTTACCACTTCATACTAGATCAAAGTTTATTTTTAAAGAGAAATAATATTTTAGTTGTGATTGCAAGTATGTTTGAGTACGATTCCATGCTGGAATTATAGAAGTCCCTGGCTTTTATGCAAGTTAATGTAAAAATAAAGAAAATTAAGCCAACATGGAAAAGCAGGCTTATACTGACTCATATATTTCAAAACCTTAAAGACTGTAAAAATTTTAAACTTTTTTTCTTCCCAAATCATCTGTAATAATGACACCCCAAGAAGATTTATTGTATATATCTTGTAGTTTCACTGTCCCCTTGCCCAATACTGCATACTCCTAAAGGTTTAGCTATCCCAAGTCAGAAGATGATGCTAATGTTTGAAGCCACATTAAATGGTCAGAACCAGCAGGCTTTGGGACTTAAGAGCCCTCATGAAAGAGAAAACTCTCCTATCTCACCTCCCTCTCTCAATGCCCAGGTCCCTAAAGAGAGATTTCCAGACTCATTACACTGGAAGGGAAACTGGGACGTTAAGGGTTTGCCACTGGTCATGTTCAGTGCTGGAATAAATACTGAACTACTGGAGCACCCACTACAGCTTTCTTCCTGGCAAACTCCAGTTATACCTCAAAACTCTGCTTGGGCATCACCTCCTGGCGAAGCCTTTGACGAGACCATCCTTCCAGCAACATTTCTTACTCCTTCCTTTGGACCGCTTTAGTACTTCAGGACATAGACTCTGGTGCAGGATCACAGTCTTGGCTGACCTCAGATGATGTGGGTGACTGTAAGGACACTTAGCCACTAAGGAATCACAGGCATCAGTCTAAGCAGTTACACAGTACGGCTCTATGGAGTAGTGTAACAATGTTAAGGAAGTGACAGTAAAAACAGATTTCCCCCTGACAGAAGGTACCCTTGGCTCCTTACTCCTGTGACTACACAATACTCACAATTCAGCGTTCTTTTTTTCTCTGGATCCCTGTGCTTCTGCTTCTTACCAGTTCAACTGTTACCTTCACTTTTATTTCTTCCTAATTCTACTCTGTCTGGTTTTATAGCTTTCTGAGTTTCTCACTGGAAACTGCTTATGAGAGATCATCTATTGGGTCAGTAAGTTGTGGTTCCTATTGGGCAGAATTATGATATCAGGCCTCCCCAGAGCCATTTTCAAGCCTAAAGATGGTGGCCTTCGGCCAAGTTACAAATTTCTGGTTAATTCAATCATGGCCAAGTAACAGGATTGCACGACAGAAAGGATGACAACTTATGAACAATGAACAGACTTTGCTACTTTGCTCAAAGGCAATTTGTGCATCCATTATTCCATGTACCATAACATAATCTAATTATTTTCCTACATACCCAGTCCCCTACAAAACTATAATCCTAAGGCTAGTGACAGTGTCTTCTTCCATCTTTGTACCTCCAGCCAATAGCACAGCACTTGGAACATCCATAGACTCTCAATAAATACCTAAAGTTAATTGAAGTACAGAGGGAAGCAAAGACCTAAGTTGAAATTTAAATTTTGCCATTTCATAGCTATGTCAACTAGAGAAAGTTATTTAATCTTTCTGCTTCTCCCTTTCCTCTTATGTTAAAATATCATTGTGATAAATATTAGATAAAATATGGACATACCTAGCACAGGACCTGGGCCACAGTTGCTCTGTGTTTATATGTGTAAAATGTATTTATATATTATATTTAAACTGAATATATTCATATAATAATGTAACATATTTTATATAATACTATATTATACTAAATTTATATTTTGTATTATAATTAATAGCTATATTATAAATATGACTATATTATATAATACATTAAAATCTATATGTAATTATCCAATGATTAATATTAAGAT
>NW_006431912.1:3344491-3369948 GCF_000325575.1 Pteropus alecto
TACATTAATATTTATTAATATATATCTTATTGTATAACAAAATAATACATAATTATATAACCTATATATAATAATTTTATATATATTTAAACTTTCTCTGTTTATTTCACTGCAATGTATTATAATTGTCTAAATATATCTTTTTTCTCAATCAGAAGAAAAGTTATAAGGACAAGATCTGTGTCTCACTAACTTTTGCACCACTACCTCATGGCAAATCTCTGCACACAGTAGGTATTTAATTTAAATGAATGCTGTGGAAGGGGCAACAGGTTTAGAAATTGTACATGCTTGAAATTTCCAGATCTTAACATTTTTCAAGAATTAAAAACAAGCAGGAAATGTGAAGCGTCACAAATAAATTATGGTCAAACTTAGTTTAATTAATTCTGCATGCCCAGCAATCTTCTAAGAGCCAAATAAAAGCAAGGTTGACTCTTCCAGTTTTTCAGTGTTTGTCTCCACCTGCTGTATTTACTGGAAAGCAGCCGAAGCATATCTTCTAACAGTTTTTCAAGCACATATCCCTGGGCAACCTCAGTTCTAAATTGGCCACACGTGCCTGCACATGCCCGTGGTCACCACTAGAGGGAAGGCTAACACTTACTCCAGATGCACAGCTAATCCCAGTAAGCAAGTCAAGGGGAAAAAACAAACAAACCACTGGCTTCTTGGGTTTGTTTCTAAATGGAAAAATACATGTGGGCAGGTCCAGATTTGTATTTCCTGCTCCATTAATTAGTTATGCGATCCTTCAGCTCATCTTTCCTTTTATTTTCTATTTCCTCCTTCAAGTTCTTCTCTTTTGGATTGTAACAAATAAACCTTTTTTTAAAGAGGCTTAACCCACAAAAATAAATCAAGATGAGGCAACACAAGTAAACACCACATAATTTAGTTAGTGAAGGTTGGAAAGCTGAGGATCCATTTTGGTTTGTTATTTTAAAATAAAAAGGTTTTCTTTAAAGGTTTGATTTACCTAATTTTTCACATTTTGCTGGCTTGGCAAGATGAGAAAGGAGGAAAGGGAATTGTAGAAAGAAGAAAACCAAGAGAGACTGTGTGTGTGTGTGTGTGTGTGTGTGTGTGTGTGTGTGTGTGTGTGTGTGTGTGTGTGATGTGAGGGAGTGTTTGTAGGGATGGAGGAAGGACAGGAGAAGTAGGTGTGAGGGTCGGATGGTCATGGAAAGGACACTAGCCTATGAGCACTATTGGGCCCCCATGAGTGGTCCTGGACTCCAGCTCCAGCTGGGCAGCTACCCTTTATGTAGCCTTAGAGTAGTCGCTCTACTCACACCTCAGTTGCCTTGTCTAGAATGTAAGAAATATATACTAGATGATCTTCTAATTCAAATACGAGCCTATTGGAATGAGAGAAAATGTGGGAGCAGGGATAGAAATGCAGAATGAATGTTCATGGAGAATTCTGAGAATAACCATTAAACAGAAATGAGCAAACAAATCAACAAATAAACTATGGAGCTGGAAGTTTCTTCCAGCCAATCTAAGTGAAAAAAGTGTCCCATGCAGACTTCCCTTTGCAATATTTTCTCAGGTGGCTGGAACCCTCAGACATTGAGCTGCCCTCTGCCTTACTCTCTCTGGAATGTTTATCGGAAGACAGGTGTCTGAGCACTCAAAGATACAAAAGAAATACACAGCCATGGGAATGGTACTGCTGTTCTTCCATGGCTGGTGTAAGCTCTGGCTGCCTAAGTAAGTGTTGGCTTCTTTTGACTTTTGGAAAAGGCCACTATCTTTCTATTTTATCTCCACAGTTGCAATTACTCTAATCTTGTAGCACCCTAATAATCAGTTGGGCTGTGCATTTGGATTTCTTACTGCTCTCTGACATTTTAATAGCCAATTAATTACCAGTTACAAAGCTTCAATTATTTTTTATCTCAATACTTCCAAGAGTTCTTGCCAGATAATCATTGAAGAAGAGTTGCTACCCCATTTGGTTATTCCCATAAAACTAGCACTAATTTAAACCTCAAAGATTGTTACTTTGCTTACAACAAATATGTAGTCATGTGTCGCTTAACAACAAGGATACATTCTGAGAAATGCCTTGTTAGGCGATTTCATTCTTACGTGGCCATCACAGGGTGCACTTACACAAACCTAGATGGTACAGCCTATTACACACCTAGACTATAGGTTGTAGACTATTGCTCCTAGGCTACAAACCTGTACAACATGTCACTATACCAAATACTGTAGGCAATTGCAATACCATGGTAAGTATTTATATGTCTAAACACATCTAAACATCAAGAAGGTACAGTAAAAAACACAGTATAAAATATTAAAAATGCTACACTTGTATAGGACATTTATCATGAATGGAGCTTGCAGGACTGGAAGTTGCTCTGGGTGAGTTGGTGAGTGCGTGGTGAGTGAATGTGAAGGCCAAGGACATTACCGTACACTACTGTAGACTTTGTAAACATTGTATACTTAGGCTAAATTTATTTAAAACTTTTTCTTTATTTAATAATAAATTAATCTTAGCTTACTATAACTTTTTTACTTTATAAACATCTCAATTTATTAAAACTTTTTGACTTCTTTATAACACTTAGCTTAAAACACAACTGAATTGTACATCTGTACAAATATTTTTATAATCTTTATTTTATAAACTTTTTTATATTTTTAAATTTTTTATCTTTTTACTTTTTAAACTTTTCTATTAAAAACTAAGACACAGATATACAGGCTTAGGTGTACTCAGGGTCAGGATCACCAGTATGTCTGTCTTCTACCTCCACATCTTGTCCCACCAGACAGTCTTCAGGGGCAGTAACACACATGGAGCTGTCATATCCTATGATAACAATGCCTTCTTCTAGAATACTTCCTGAAGGACCCACCTGAGGCTCTTCTTGAGAAAATGTAACTCTTTTCGGAAGTATATCCATGGTGGTTTGCTTAGTTTGTTTCTTTTTTTCATCATAGACTTGCTTGTCAACAGATAATGAACCATGGACATTCCTCTCCATTCATGAAAACATTTCAGTATTGGGGTCCATGTTTTCAAATACTTTAAGGAGCTTGTTGAGATCTGCAAAAGCTTCTGCTAAACCCTTCACTGTGAATTTTCTTGGGGAGTTCTTTTTCTTCTCCTGCAGTTTCTTTTTCTCTTACCTCTTCTTTAGCTATGCATTCCCGTTCCAGTTCCAACAGCTCCTCATTAGTCAGTTCCTCAGGAATCACCTCTAGGAGCGCCTCAATGTCATCCTCATCCACACCCAGGTTAAAGTTGTTTGCCATCTCAACCACAGCCTTGTTGGTTTATGGAAACTTCTCACTCTTGGCAAATCCTTTGAAGCCATGACAAACCTCTTCAGTGTCTTCTTCCAGATGCCATTCATACACCCCAAGCCCAAGCAAGGTTCTCGAGGCAGTCAGAGATGTTGTGATCCTTCCAGAATTGCATTAGTGTCTTCTCAGTGTCTTCCTCAGTTGTGGCAATAGCCTGAGCAAAAGTCCTCCTCAGGTAGTGGGCCTTAGAAGCTGCTTTAACTCCTCAATCCATGGTTGGATAAAAGAGGTGGTATCTGGAGGGAAAAATACCACTTTGATATTGGGATGAAGATCACCGATAAAAGTAGCACATCTAGGATCATTATCAACAATAAACAAGGTCACCAATCACTTTCACATTATGTAATGAATAACTATTATTGAATTGTTTAAACCACCTAGAGCTAGAAGTAAATTCAACATCATAGTTGGGTCCAGCCTTTTCTTTCAACATCACAAACCAACTTTTTGCTTTGAGCGTGATCATCATGGTGCTGAGAGAGTTACACTTCTGTGTCTGGACTTCAATTTAGGTCATTAGAAGAATCTCCATGATTCATATGGGACTTTCTCACATTGTTGTTAGTCTCATTGCCTTCCATGAAGCAAATCCTTTAACAGCTTCTTCAAGATGGTAGCAATGGTAGAACAGTATGTGACTGACTGACAAGCAATAACCATCATTGATTTTCTAACTCCACAGTCCTTAATCACTTTTAATTTTGTTTCCAGGCCAATGACTCAATGTGGCCTCTTACTGGCAACGTTAGCAGTGGATTTTGTATGCTTAGAGGCCATGATGAACAAAACAACATAAGATTAAATCAAGCACAGAAAATGATGCAATCAAGAAACACAGTAAACAGGAAATATATGAGGCTGCTGTTGGCATAACACAGCATGGTGTTCTACAACAAACTTTTTCTTAATAAGTATAAAGAATATACTCTACAAAAATGATAAAAAGTATCATAGAGTAAATACATAAATCAGTACTATAGTGATTTATTATCATTATCAAGTATTGTGTACTATACATAACTGCATGTGCACTCCTTTTATACAATTTGAAGTGCAGTAGTTTTGTTTACACCGGCATCATCACAAAAACATGAGTAATGCATTGTGCTACTCCTGTTAGGACAGCTACTGTATCACTAGGTGATAAGAATTTTTCGGCTTCATTATAATCATTATACTCTTAAACTTTACAATTGTTACATCTTCAATTTCAAAAACGCCACTAGGGGGATACTACTAAATATTTAACTGGTCATTCTCAGATTCTGAGTCACAAAATGCAGATTTCCAAGCTTAGTAGAATCAGAATCATCAGGGTATGAGATTGAGAAATTTGTCTTTTTAGTAAGTTTATTGAGTGAATTTGAGATGAGAAATGTTTGACAACAGTAATTAAACTCTTTTTTCCCTGGTATAAATTCCCTGAACTCCTTCCACAAAAGAAACTCTTTTGAAAATGAAATCATCCTGATTATAAAGGAAAGTGAGAGTATCCACATACAGCGTATCCACACTAACCACTCTTCACTACCTCCACTGACCACTGCCATCCCTTGCCTTGCTAATGCAATAGCCTCCTAGTCAGTTTTTCCTTGTTTCCATTTCTCTGGAATCAATTCTCCACAGAGCAACTAGAGTAAGCTTTTAAAAAATAAATTCTCTTATCTCACTCGCCTGCTCAGAGCCCTCTAATTACTACCTATCACCCTCAGAATAAAATTCAAATTTCTTACTGTGGTCTACAAGGCCCTGTGTGAACAGGCCCCTTCAATAAGCTCTCAGCACTACTGCCCTTCCACCCTTGCTATTCTTCAAGTAAACCTCAGGGCCTTTTAGCTTACTGTTCCCGCTGCTCTTCCCCCAGCTCTTCATGGCTGGCTCCTTCCTCATTTCTTTTAAGTGTCTGCTCAAATTTCACCTCCTCAGAGAGGCTTTTTCTCACCACCTATCATCAGTCCTGCCAATAGTGGCTGGAGGCCCAAGGAGGGACTGGGCTTTAGCAAGAGAGAGATCATTATAGGCCCTTTTACGGTCGCAAAGCAGGAACACAGTACATGTTTGTCGAGTAAATTAATGGACGAATTTAAGATAAATCTAGGTGCAAACTAGGAAAATATTAAAAAATTAAATCTAGGTGCAAACTGAGACTCTCTCTTAATTATTTCATCTGTTCAATGACTTTTTAACTTAACTTTCCATACACACTCAACTTTAACACAAGCTGCCCTTATCTTGTTTCTTAGGAGTGATTTCAGCAGGGGTTTGGGGAGAGACATACCCTTCTATATAAGTCCTTTAGAATTTTCAGGCACCAAGGAATATATGAAGTTTAAAATGAATGCTCAATACCATCAAATTAATATTTTAATGTTTAATTAATAATAACTTTAATATAAAATAAACACAAATTTCAACGAAATCTTCTAGTACTGTCTAACCCTAGAATGTTAACAGGACCTCTTCCCTGTGGTAAAAGATGTTATCCACTCTCCACCCTTGTCTGCTCCGCTCAACGGCCCAGGACACGGACCTTCATGGATCGCAACATATGGTTTCCCTTGGTCTCTGTCTTATTTGGGGGTTTGGCCAAGGGGAGTCATCAGCAGGAGATAAGAGGATGAGAGAAAAGAGAGGGTAGGTTATTCATTCCCCAACTCCCCCCCTGTGGATTTGCTTTCCTCTACCAAAGGACCTAAAGGAGTCAGGCAGCACTGTTCTCTGGGTTAAAGCTCTCTATGCTTAAAATATAAGTATTCTGAAAGAAAATATAAGCTAAGACCCCTTCTGTGGAGAGCGGCTGAATGCTAAGACTTTCTGGCGGTGTCGGCTTGGGCAGAGGGTTGGGCAGCACAGTTCTCTCTGGGTTCTAGTAGCTGTCCCTCCCTTTGTATTTTCAGGCCCGAGGGTGGTAATGGGTCCCTGTAGTTGCCAGCTCCAAAGCATTTCCCTTAACCATGCCTACACCTTTGTAAAAAGTCCCTTTATTAATCTTTCTTCACTCGCTCTGTTTGCATGAGTAATCTGTCTACTACCAAGACTCAGACTAATCTGGCCTATGAGGGTTTTATTGTTGTTGTCTCTTTCTAGTGACAAACACACCTAAGTTGCCTGACTACACTTCAGCGTTTATCTCTTATTGTCTCATTCTCCTCATTTCCTGAGCTGTTCTAATCAACAACTTCAATAATGCTGACCTACACCTCTGCCCAAGCCAACACTGTGAACACCAACATTCAGCAGCAATCTGCACAAAGGGTCTTGGCTTTTATTTTCTCTCAGAACAGTTATATTTTAAGCATAGAGAGCTTTAAATAAGAATCAGCTACTAAATATTCTTAAAAATGACTCTCCCACAACACCTGTCACCCTACTTATTCACAACATCCCATAAGTGACACTGCCGTAGGCAGGACTGGTTGTGTGAGCATTTAACCAACAAATATCAGCAACTGAGAAGTCCATAAATAGCAGCAGAGAGGACAAACAGGATGACTCAGTAAGCCTTCTGAGTCAGATGCAGGGACTGGCCTTCCTTCTTAATTATGGGGCACTAGACCCATTGTCTCTGAAGTCGCCTCTGAGTCTCATCTAACCAATCAGGCAACCAGTCTCCTTTAAAGATATGCAATCTTCCTCCTTGTACCTACCATTAGAAATTAAAATGCCTGGGCCGAGAGGCCTCCTTAATAGTCTGTGTCCTCAGCAGTTAACCCATGCCGGAGATCAGTAGCTGTCTTTGCTGTTGGCAGGTTCTAGTCTTAAGATATGGCACTCTCAATTTGTGGGACCACAAATATGTCACTTCACCTAGTGAAATTTATCTCCTCTATGATGGTAATAAAAGTTATCTAGCTATATGGCTATCATGAAGATTAAAATCAATTTGGCTAACTGTATGACATTGTGGAAATGTCAAACTATAGATAGACATGGAAAAAGGTCAGTTGTTGCCAGGAAGTCAGGGATGAATAGGTGGAGAACAGGGTGTTTTTAGGGCAGTGAAACTATTCTGTATGATATTGTAACAGTAGACACATGGCATCATAGATTTGTCAGAACTCACAGAACTATACAACCAAAGAATGAATCTTTATGTAAACTATGGGCTTAGTTTAATAATAATATACCAATATTGGTTCATTAATTAAAACAAATATACCACACTAATGCAAGATGTTAGCAACAGGAGAAACTGTGCAGGGGGAGGGAGTGGGTATGCGGGAACCTTTTGTATGTTCTGGGCAATGTTTCTGTAAATCTAAAATTGCTCTAAAAAATAAAGTCTTATTGTATGATCTTACTTGCATGTGGAATCTAAGGGAAAAAAAACTTCAGAGGTAAAAAATCAAATTGATGGTTGCCAGAGGTGGGCAAAATGGTTAAAGAGAGTCAAAAGGTATAAACTTCTAGTTATAAAAAAATTAAGTTATGGGGATGTAATGTACAGTATAATGACTATAGTTAATAATACTGTATTGCATATATGAAAGTTGCTAAAAGAATAGATCTTAAAAGTTCTCATCATATGAAAAAAACTTGTAACTATGTATGGCGACAGATGTTAACTAGACTTATTGTGGTGATTATTCCCCAATATATACAAATATTAAATCATTGTATACATGAAACTAATATGTTACATGTCAATTATATCTCAATAAAAATCAATATTTTAAATTATTTTAAATAAAATAAAGTCTTTTTAATTAATTGGGAAAAGACATTTAAAAGTAAGTTTACAAAGTCTAAAGAGCTATGTACACATAAAGCATAATACCCAAATTATCTTAAAGAATTTAAAGTTTGTTTGGAGGTCTGGTGAGAGTGTGTTCTACATCACAGGGAAAAGCCCCAAGTTACCTTTTAATTACCTGCCTTTGTGCCTACACAGCTGTTCAAGATGGAGGGAAGGGTGAAATATCTATGAAAGTTTGTCCTCACTGTGACTGAAAAGATTTCTACAAAATCCAAAGCCATGGTACAATGATTCCACTTTCATAAGACCACTCCTGTGAGACCTCTGCCTCAAATACCTCTTTCAAATTGTGCAGGAAATTTTAATACAAAATTTCCTTCTTTCCCTTTAATTCTCTGCCATCCCATTCTCACTCTGCTCATATTTAGCAGTCATGTTTGATTAAAGTCACATTTTTCAGAGGTGAAAAAGCTATAAGATTTACGTCAGGATTACATTCAGTTAGAAAGGAAAATCTTTCCTCCTTTTAAGCCAGAGAATGTCTAAATTAGACAATGCTACTTGCAGTGTTTTGTTGTGGGGAACCGAGGGCAGGAGGATGGCTGTTGCTAGGACCTTACAAACATTATCCCTGGTACCCATCATGACCCTGAAAGGTAGGAACTATAAATTAGAGAGGAGGAAAGAGCATCGGTGAGGTGAAATAGTTAGCCCCAGGTCACATAGCTATGACAGAACAGGGATTCAAAGACAGAAGAAGCCATCCCTCAGGCCTTGCCAAGTTAACTAGCTAGCTAATTTCAGCCAACTTATTCTTGGATAATAGTGGCCAATAGTATTACCTCTCCTGGATAATACATATTCTTTTGACAAGAACCTTCAAAGCTTTGGACAAAGACCTCAGTGTTCACCACATATGATTGTTGGAACTCTTTTCTAGGCTATTATTAGGCTTGCTATGAAAAAAAAAAAATGGTTCCATTGTCAAATTTCTTGGAAATGTTACACATGAGGAATTCCTTTGTGAATAGTTATAATGCATATTCACATGTTAAAGGCTCTGGGCAGCCTAAAGCTAAAAAAACTACTTAGCCTAGTTTAACCCCGACATCTCTCAAATTTATGTGAGCATTAAGCACTTCTCAGGGTATGCTTATTAAGGTTTCCTTGAACACCAGCATGGGAAAAACTGGTTTAAAAAAAAGAAAAAAAGAAGTAACCAATGGTGGAAGCTATAGCCACCCTGACAGGATTATGAAAGAACCATTTTGGGAAAATAATCTCATGTCAGTAGGTTTCCCACTTGCTCATAGATGAGTATAGTGTACTCTCCACGTGGTGACAATAAATATATTTGCCTATGTCCTATGTCCACGATTCCCCTAAAGTTTGATGATGGGTTCTTTTTATTGTTGATTAGGTATTAAAAGTACTCTCAGACAAGGGACATTTAGCAGTTACCTCCGGATTCTGGAGTAATACTTAACTATTGTCAGCTGGAAAACAAAGAAAAACAGGTGTCTGAAGAGAGACTAGAATAGAGTCTGATGAGAGAGAATGAAGAAAAACATGCTGTGAATTTGACATCTCCTGCTGCCTTCCTCCCACTCACTATCTGAATATATAGATAGATAGAAGCATCTATGTATGTATTTAGGGATTAACATCCCTGATGAATGGTACCTGAAATTTGAGCCACTTTGAATACAAATAGGATACATCATATCTGCATATGGGAGGAAAAAGTGGACAAAGGGAAAGACTTCTTCACTACAGATAACTACGTGTGGAAGCTTAGATCTCGGGAGTCTAATAGTGGAGGTCACTTTTCAAAACCACTCCCAATTTCAGGGCACAGAATGTCTTAGTCATATCCAAAAGATTTAACTAAAGAATGTGACTAAAGCACAAAAGCAGCCATTAGGTTTTACAGAGGATAGGGACACTTCCTGCCTGGGGACATACACACATGTCCCTACACAGAGTGGGCCTCACAGCTGTCCACTCTTGGGGCAAGCCTTGTGGGGCATGGAGCCAGGAGGGAGGCCTTCAGAATGAAGCTGGGCTGTGCTGGAATGAGCCACTCCCTCAGGGAGTCTAAATGAGGATGAAGAATTCCTGAACCAACTAGAGACCCAAAACCATCCAAGAATAGAAGTGGAGGAGGCAAGGGCTTTTTAACTTTCTTTCACAGAGATCCAGATGAAAATGTTGTTTCTAAGGAGGCATCAGTTTCCCTTAGGAGAGCTCTGGCTTCTAAGTGGCCTTTGTTGCACAAAGAGGCATTCAGTAAAATTTGTCGAATGAGTGAGTGTTAAGTTTGAATGTGGAGAAGAATATTAGGTGGAGTCCCAAGCATGAGTTGCCACAGGAGGGAGAGACATCTCAGAAGCCAGAGGTGCTCCATGAGAACAATAAGGTACCCAGACTAGGACGGTGGCCAAGTAGGAAGATCGCATTACACAATGATTATGAGCATAGGCTCTAAGCAAGATAGACTTGAGTAAGAATTTCAGCCTTACCACACTTGCTGTGTGATCTTGGACAAGTTAATGAACTTTGTTGAGCCTTAGTTTCCTTACTGTAAAGTGAAACTAAAAGTCTATAAGTCACATGGGGATTAAATACAACAATATACATAATATATTTAGCACTGTGCCTGCCACATAGTAAGTGCTCAATATGCTGCAGTCATCTTTCCAGGATTGTGTTAGAAGATATGAGAATAGATAAGCAGGAGAAGAGATAAAGAAAATGAGAAAGTTAAACTCTCCTATGACTGGGCTACATGTCTGTGGAAGAAGACAATCTCAGCAGGGTTGCATCAGGTAAACTGAATGAGTCCCCTGCCCATATTTGTGACTGGGAGTTTATGGCCTCAGCATGACATCGAACCAATATGACCAGAAGATACTGGGGGAATATGAGGATGGAGTGTGACTGAATTTGGGGTAATGGTCTGCTTTGCAGGAACTGTTTGGTTTTTGGAGAGGAAAAGCACCAAACTGTGATTTATCATGAAACTAGAATTTTAATATCATTCTTTAGTTTCTAAAATAGTTTTAAATAAATTCCATGAAGTTTTCACTTTTTACAATGGAAACAGGGTCAGAAAACAGAAAGGATGAAGCCATATCCCTTCCCCCAGGTGTCTACTGTGCTACTAGAAAGACAGATTAGAGGTCCCTCTTCAAGCTTCACTGTCCCTAATTTCCCAGTTCCCTTTTTCTTGTGTGCCCGTCACACAGCCAACCACAGCACTTTCAGTCTATAGGACAAAAAGGCAAAGCTTGAGGATATTTTTATAAAATACAGTTATAAGATCAATGAAACAGTTCTGAATGCATTTGCTTGCTAATGAGAATTTTAGCAAGAGAAAAATAAGAGAGAAATTAGTTCAGATTTCCTGAGACAGATGTTTAAAGAAATTTGAGTCTTCTAAAATGCTACCAAAAAGGCTTGCTGTGAGTGTCTCTGGGGCGGGATGTGGGGAATAGGGGGTTAATACGAAGCACCGTCCTCATAGCCATGCCTCACAAAATTGAGGAGATCAAGGACTTCCTGCTCACAGCCAGATGAAAAGATGCCAAATCTGTTAAGATCAAGAAAAATAAGGATAATATGAAGTTTAAAGTTCGGTGCAGCAGATACCTTTATACCTTGGTCATCACAGACAAAGATAAGGCCGAGAAACTGAAGCAGTCCCTGCCTCCCGGTTTGGCAGTAAAGGAGCTAAAATGAACCAGACATGCTGATCTGAACTGCATTAAAATTTTAAAAATTCTTAAAAAAAAAAAAAAAAAGATAAAATAAAAAAATAAAATAAAATAAAATGCTATTAAAAAGCTTTCCTATTCTGAGAAAGAAGCAAAATTGTTGTCAGTTAAATGCTTAATGTTTATTATCACCAGTATATTAGTTTTAGAGCAAATTTACACTACATTGGAGTTACATTTTCATGTACTATGAGTACATTTTCTATATCACTAGTGTCCCTTATTTAGTCAAAGAAACAATAGGCTCATTTTGTAGAAGCTAGAAAACAATTTTACTATTTTTTAAATTAGGTTAGAAACTTATAATGTCATGTATTTTTTAAATAATATTGTTAGTATTTGGCCAAATGCAGGCAATGCAATCTTTATTACATTATTCTCATAGGAATAAACATTTTTCACTTAATGTTATGATTCAGCTTCCAAGAGTATGTAGTGGCCAGCAGCCTGTTGGCATCAGAGATGACATTCCCACATGTTCGGGAGGGTCAAAGCTAACTGAATTACATCACTATTTGTTGAAAGTGTCCCACCAACATCTGATAAATGCCAAAAAAAATAGAAGGCAGAGTATTTGCTAATTTGTCTATATAAAGTAATATCAGATTAATAGATCAGGACAAAATAGGGACTGTCATATTGTTCAGAGGAAGAACATTTGAAAAAATTCTATTATTAATCAACTTAATCCCCAACATGATAACATACAGGAGAATTTATAATCCTGGAACTAAAGAAATAGGGGTCATGGGGAAAATAATGAGAAACCTCATTTGGTGTCAGTTGATTACTGAATAACAATATTTGCTATAGAATGTGCTGTCTTTGCTAGTTTAACCACATATTCTATTAATCAATTCAAGATCATAGCATCTTTACATTCACTTTAGGGAGATCACACATCAAGAAACATTTACTTATATAGCCCAAAACATTCAGATGTAATAGTAAAAATTAATGTATATGATACATTTATATAATAGCTACTGACTTCCTCCTCCAAAAAAGCAAAGGTGCCACAAAGACTGAGCTCTGGATGTGAAGAAAACAGTAATTATAAGTAGTTCTGTAGTCCCTGAGGAAAGGATTACTTCACTTTCTGAGGAGGAATTTATTTACACAGCATGAACAAGTATTTGCTGAATTTTAATTCTGTCCTTTCTCAAAAATAAGTTTAAATTCTGCTTTTAAAAACAAGCCCAAGAAATAACAGACTGAGGGGGCCTGAAATAAGAAAACTCTTCAGACTGCTAGCAGGGATATTAAATATTAATATTTGTTCTATAGTTGATCTCATATACTTTGAGCCCTTGATCAAGAATCTCTAAGACTCTTCCTCAACCTAAAATGAGTTTAAGGTGGCCCCTCAAACTTAGCATGTGTTTGCCTCAAGCATGACAATAGCTCTCACCTTTTGAAAGAAACAAAAGCCAATGTGAGTCCTGAGGACCCTCAGCACTCCAGAAATGACATAGCATTGATTATGAGCTCTGTTGAGAAACCCAGATGAACACAAGAAAATAAATGGGGGTAGGGTCAGTATTTAGATGGTGGGACACTGAGAAGTTGTTTTTCCTTTCTCATTTTTGAATTTCCTGTTATTATTGTAATACATGCTTTATTCACAAGATGTGTGACAAACTAGTAGAGATGCCACCCTCCATGAGGACCTGTGACTTAGTGTAGAGTTCCAGAGACCAAGCTATTTACCTGGAACAGCTACCAAAAATGGCATCCTTTAAATATTGAGGTTTCTTCAAAAGTTCTCACTTCTGTGATTTTCTTATAGAATATTTTCTCCTTTGGTAATCTCATTCATCTTCTCTGAGTAATCTCATCCACAGTTTCAATTATTAACTACATTTGGTCAACTTTCAAATCGCCAGATACCCTCATTGAGCAGTATGCTACATATCCAGTCCCTTAACAGATGTAGCCACTGCTTGTCCTACAGGCCCCTCAGACTCAGCAATGACATCATAATCTCCATCCAACAAAGCACCTATCCCAGACATCTGTATATCACCTGTGATTTTTCTCTCCCTCACATCCAATCTATGACTCAGTCCTATCAACTCTACCTCTCAGTTTCTCTTGACCTCTCCATTTCCATTGCCACCTCCTTGGCTGAGGAGGCCACCACCATTTCAAACCTGCATGACGTCACAGGCTTCCTTGGACTTCTAAGCATTTTTAAAAACTTAATTTTTCTTACCCTCCTGTTCAAAACCTGCTCCCATTGTCCTCAGTCTAAAGCCAAACTCTTTGTTTGGCATAAAAGGTTTTCTTGATTTAGCCCCAGTTTATGGCTGTAATTTCATCCCTTGTGCTCTACAATCTAGTCATTCTGGGTCACTCAAAATCCCAGGTTCTCTCTTGCCTCCAGACCTTTCTGACATGTTTTTGCCTCAGTCTGGAATGCCTGCCCTCTCCACTCCCTAAACCCGCATTCCTATACATCTCACCTCTTCTGGGGAAGCCTCTTTTCCCTCCACACTGACTAGATGACCCACAGTTTTACATAGCACTCAAATCAGAGCACATGCGTCATTATATTTCGATTGCCTGTTTACTTCTCTTTCCCCCCACTAGATTATAAACTCCTTGAAGACAGAGATTTAGTCTTGTTCACAGTTGTAAACTAGCTCCTAGCTCAAGGCCTGATACATGGTGGGTGTTCGATCATCAACAAAAATTTTTTCTCCCACAATTTTTCTTAGGTTTTGGTAGCTGTGATTGAAAGTTAGAAGACAACATAAATGAACAAACAGTGCATAAATACAAAGCACAGATGTATGATAGCTGCCTGTATCCCTATAATAAAGTCATATTTTCTGCCAGTAAATTTTTTTCCTGTTTTGTGTGTGTGTGTTTGTGTGTGTGGAAATTAGATAGATCAGGGCTTCAGGGTGTTAGAAAAGGAGAACCTCAACTTTCAGATAGACAACACCTAAAGAAGTTTGATATCATCTGTGTTAAAAGCCATCACTTCTCTGGACTAATTGGACACTCAAGATTTTTCTTCATTTGTTACTCTCTCATTCCAAGTGCCAGAAACCCAACTCAATAAACTTACCCCCCAAAAAATGGAGGGGATTAATTCATGGAATCCAAGGAAAGACTGATTGACCATACAGAAAGGACAGCCATACAATTAAGCCTCAGCAAGGACCCAAAACCAGAGTCGAAAGCTAGCAAGACTATGACTTTTCTGCAACACTACTCTGCAAAACACTGCATATTCTCTCAGTAGTTCTTTCCACACAGTGGGAAATTTGGGCAGGTCTATCTTGGATGATACTCAAAAGATCATAAAAATAGTGTTTTAAAATATTTTTTAAGTGAAGAAAAATAACATTTACTTCTACAGGCATTTGGGGAGGGGGAATCTATGTAAGAATTTTTAAAAAATAAATATCACCTATAATCCCACGACTAATTACTAACATTTTGATATCTTAGTTATTTTCTCTACATATGTGAATATATTTTTTAATTTTACAAACCGATATTCATATTATACAGTTTTATGTCCCAGTTTTTTTTCATTTTACAATTTATCATGAGCCATTTTCCCACATGTGAAAATACCATTTTTAATGACAGCTTAATAGTCTATGGTATGCCATAATTCATATAACCATTCTTTCATTATTGATTATGTAGATTGCCATTGTAAAGTATTTTTTCCTATTTTTCTGTGAGGAAATTAAATAGATCAGGGTTTAAGAGTATTAGGATGTCCCAAATACACACATACACAGTTTTAATAGTAAGCACAGCTAATCACCCTTGGGAGAGATGCAAGGTTTTCAGCCATCACTAAGAAAATTTCTATTTATTCTACAGAATCAGCTTCCAAAATGAAATAATATCTAAATCATTATAAAGAATTTACCAAAATGTATACAATTAATAAGAATATCCAATTCCTCTTTTTCAAACTGTCTTATACATTAAAAACTATTGAAGTTCCTTGTCTTCTTCCTTGAATTTTTTGGGAATCCCATTTCTTGCTAATAAATATCTGTAGAATCAGAAAGAGGAGATGGAACTCATATCTGTGTTATGTTCATTGTTTCAATGGGGCTGTAGGTTCTCTACATTCCACCTCTGTTCTAGAGTTGCTAATACAAGCTCTCTTGGGCAGTTTAACTAGGACGTATACCTCATCAAGATGCAGCTCCATGGCAGCCAACATTAGCAAGTGCAATTCTGTGAAAACAGTGCAGGACTTACACTCACTACGCCTGGGTGCCAACAATTCTGGGAGCAGATCTCAATGTCTGTGAGTCAATATACTGTCACTAAAATAGAGAAGGAGACAAGTTAACATTTGTCAAGTCCAGATGCTTTACACAGGTCATCTCATTTAACTCTCACTAAAAAATTATTTATCCCTTTGAGAGATTAAAACAAACAAACAAACAAACAAGCAAACAGGCTCAGATTTGGTTAAGTAATTGCTCGAACTGGTAGAAAAGCAACTCAGGATTTGATTTCAAATCTGCCTAACCCTAAAGATCATGTTTTTTCTCTACTTATGAAAAGTCGCTTCCTGGACTCACTTGGACTGTGGGGAAACTAGCTGGATCTGAATGTCTCTTCTAGCATGGTGAGCACAGCTATTGGTCCCATGGCAATTTTTCTATTCTAGTTGACTGGGATGGAGTTTTGGGATCAAGGCCAGGCAGGACTAGGGTAAAGCAACTGAAGCATTCACCTCAGGCGCAAATTTAAGAGAACTTAAAAACTCAGTAACCAGGTTAAATAATATTTTAATACAAATATTTTAAATAACCTAATGCAAAAAAATCCATGATGAACAAAATAACAAAATTTTAAGTAAAAACAAGATCTGATAGTGCTATGCCAAGTCATATTGGAGCCTAAGGCAAAAGGGAAAAATGTGCACCTTCATATATATATGTTTGATATATGTATTTTATGTGTTTTACTGTTTAATTACAACAAGGACTATGTAACAATACCTTACACACATATAATTTTTTTCAGAACACTGAAGTAGTTAAGAAATATTGAAAAAATTTTAAGTAGATGTATTAAAGCACATTATTTTAGGTTTAAATATTTTATTTATACTAAAACAAGAATTTACTGTAATTTTACTTTCCTAGCTTTAATGAAAGCAAACTCATCAATAATATTTTCATTAAAAATGTTAAACCACTTTTAAAAATACACAAAACCATATACATAGTTATATATAGTATGTAGCACATATTCCTTTTGCCTCAGGCTCTGATATGGCTCAGTGCTAGCTGGATCCATGACTTAAACAACCAGCCTCAAACACTGTAAGGGCTTTGGAAATGGGAATAGAACATGCAATAATATATCGTTCCTCAGTACTCCTATCACGGCCCCTTTGGGACTGGGAGTAGCCTCTCTTTTCATAGAAAATTATCACTGCCAGGCTGACTTTTAGGGTAATATTCCTAAAGGCCAATAAAGACTAGCTGGGTTCTCACGACAGCAGGCATAAGTCAACTTCGCACATCTGCTGACATTCCAGGACTTCGATGTGAACTTCCAAGCTTAGTCTTATGCTAAATACACAGTTACTATCTCCTAAATATCCCAAAATTGAGGTTTTACATACCTTTTCTGGAGCACATACATTCTTTTAACAAACATTTATTGAGCATCAGATCCCTACTAAATAAAGCAAACCATACTTGGGTTTGCAGGTGGTATTATGTTCTTAGAATCTCAGTTAATAGTATTTTATTGTATATTTTGTTATTTAAAAACCATGCATTAATCATCTTTTATTACAGTCAAGGCAATCTAATAAGAGCTTATGTTTTTATGATTTTCACTTACAAAAGTCTTATGAAGTAGGTAGATACTATTCTATAGAAATTCATTTACAAACTTGTATTTTCAAAGCTGGATATTATCTAGTGATCAGTCCTCTTGTTTTCAGGTGAGGAGATCAAGCCTCAGAGCAGTAAAGGCTCTTGCACTTGGTCATCCAGCCAGTATAGGACAAACCTGGAGTTATACCCTTGTCTTTTGATTACAAGTCTAATGCCCTTTCCAGACTGCTGAGTTGCTCTACTGAGTTCTAACAACTACAATTGACCTTTGAACAACAGAGGTTTAAACTTCCTGGGTCCACTTATATGTGGACTTTTTAAAATAAATACAGTCAGCTCTTCTATCTGTGGGTTTTGCAACTGCAGATTTGACCGACCACAGATCAAACACAGTATTTTTGCATTCCCAGCCATAGACTCATAACCACAGATTCCCAACCAAGGATCAAAAACAGTGTTTTGATCTGCGGTTGGTTGACTCCATGGATGCTAAGGGCCAACTGTAGAGTCAAAAGTTATATGCAGATTTTCTACTGCACAGTGGTCAGAGCCCCTAATCTGGAGTTATTCAAGGATCAACTACACATAGCTTAATACTGTGTGGTTTCAGACAGGCAAGTGTAGACACACAAAGCAGAAATGTAAGAATATAAGAAGGTCTAAAATTACTAAATTAATGTGAAATGATACACCAAGAAAGAGATGATTTTTCTGTAATGTAGACTGATGAGCAGTGATAGGGTTACTCAGCCTTTATTACAGCAAGGCCTGCAGGAATGGGGGAGATGAGTGGTTACCACATGACTGGGGATAGGGATGTGGGCAGCACAGGTAGAGGTCAATGCATGGCAAACTTGACAAAGAGTTGAGTCTCAAATCTGGCCTGATCAGAATCAAGACACAGACCAATGTCCAAGGTAGGTGCCACTGGGAAGACCTAAGAAAACTAAAAATTAAACATACTATGTGATTTCTCTTTAAAAAGTCAGGAGGAAAGATGAAGATGTTATGGAGACTGATGCTGGTGATGGCTGAACAACAATGTGAATGTACTTAATGACGCTGAACTGTACACTTAAAATGGTTAAAATGGTAAATTTTATTAAATGCATATTTTACTACAATTTTTTTCATATCATAAAGTAATTCAGTTTGATCTAGTTTTCTCCACCAGAGGCAAATGCTTCTAGGTCAAAAAGGCCACAATCTGTTAAAGCAATGGTTGAGGTGAAGATAAGAGAAATATACTCCCATAAGGGTACATTTTGTAACTTTGTGGATGTTTTTGGTTTGCACAATGAATGAGGTACAACTGACCAGGTCCTGGGATTGGAAACGTCCAATAATGTGAGTCAGTCATGTAAACAAAGAGCTACCTCAAGCTTTGAGTGAAATTCCTATGTAGAAAAACTGTTTACAATGATCTAAGCCTAACTTTAATACATAAAACACAAATTATTTTTAATTGTTTTAAATGCACTATATTTTCTAGGAATACAACTGCCATATAAATGCAAGGAAGATTGGATGTTGTCTCCCTCATAACTTCACCCAGTGTTGTTTATCATTTTGGAAAATCACATTGCCAATGGTGTTGCTACATGTAGTATTTGGGTCATTAATACAACATCTCAGTATCAGCTTGCATTTGTAGCTGTCAATAGTCACCATGATTCTATGTGTAAGTGCAAGCATCTGACTACAATGCATGTTTCTATTATAAATTACTTTCTTAAATTCTCTTTTGTTATACTTAGGTCACCATCTTTTAAAAATATGCGTAGAGTTTGCTTAGGTTATTTATTCATTTTATTTTAGAATAGAAGATATCTGCAATAGAAAGGGGGTATTGAGACTACTGAGCTGTATCTACATCCAGCCAAGATGTCTTGGAGTTCATAACTGTAGATAACTTCCGAAACATTTTGAGGCACTTGTCGCATTCTGTTGTTTAAACAGAGAACATGCCTTTATTACTGACCTCCTATATCCCTTTTGTACTAGTATAGAGTCCAGCCTTGTCCAGAAATATCTCTTCCAAGTACTCTGCAGTGCCTTCATTGAGAAAGAGGAATTTCAGTTGTTTGACTATTACAGGCCTGACAAGAACACCTACTATAGTTAGTAAGAATTCTGAGGAAGAGGGCAATAATAAGGCAAAAAAGAAAATTCTATAATATGTTGTCTAGCCCCAAAGGTTGCTTCTAAATTAAGCAAAAAATTTAAAAGACATATGCAAAAGATTTATTGTGTACAATCAAAAGGAAGTTAAATTTAACTACGATTGCAGTTTTTCACAAAGTTGATCAATTCCAAGATCATTTTGAAGAGTTGATCATATTTTTATGCTCCTTGGGGAGACACTGAAAAAGTCATTAAAGCAAATGAATCCCATTAGGAAATGTGGTCCTTGCTGAAAATAGATGGTGACTCGACTTACAGAGAGTTTCCATACTTTCTTTTTAATAGTCATACCAATTTCTCTTATAATTATTTTCCTCTAATGTACATTTATATTGGTTTGTTCTCATACCTGAGAATTAAAGAGAACACTATATATTCCTTTCAGAGTACTTCAAAACAACCCTTCTTTGTACAACTATTTTATTAAAACAAAGCATGCCAAAACGATTTCATAATCTAAATTGTTTTATGAAAAAGCCAAAGGTTAATTAGTAAATTTAAATTCTAATTACTTTATTGCTGTATTGTTTATAATAGTAAAAAGAAAAATGGAAAAGACCTAAGTGTCCACAGCAGGAACATAGTTCAATAAAACACAGCACATTCATAAATGTAAAACCATGAGGTCTCCAAAGTGATCTTATGGAATTATTAATGCTATTGAAATATGTGCAAGATATATTTAAACATGAGGACCATATATATATGTCCTCGTGTGTGTGTGTGTGTGTGTGTGTGTGTGTGTGTGTGTGTGTGTGTATGCTCTTAGGAAAAAAAACTGAAAGTGTATACATGAAAATGTTACAAGTCATTGTAAGACTGTATTTGGGTGACAAGAATTTTTTTTACTGTATTTTCTAAATTTTCTGCATGTGTATTATGTTTGCAAAAAAAAGAATAAGGTTTATCAAAATAAATTAGTACATTTACCTTTTATCAACAACCAATATTTTCTCTGGGGCTGCCATATTTTTACTAAGGTTACGATAAGCAACTAGACAAAACAGAAACGTAAAAAAGCTAAGTTTATTTTCCTTATTAGTTACCCTTGGCCATCATTATTTGAATTCATCACTCTCATAACCCTCAGACTCCAAGCTGGCTCTTCTCCAGGATCCCCTACTCATGATGAGTGGTATCATCCAGCTAGCTGCTCAAGTAAGTGCTTGTTTCCTTTACCCCCAAATCCAGGTGCCCACATCTGTCTAATGGTTTCTCCATAATAGCTCCCAATTCAAAGCCCCTTCTTTCCCATTCCAACCGTCTTCTTATGACTACAGCAAGCCCTATAACTGACTTCCCTGCTTCCAGTCTTGTCCTGACTCAGACTTGCCCATGTTGCTATCCTAGTAAGCTTTTTGAAATTCCTGACTGGTCATGCTGTTCTCTGCTGAAGCTCTACCACCTTCAGGGAAGGGAAATACAAAGTCTTTCAGATTTGGCCCTCACTTACCTCTTTAACCCCATCTCTCACCACTCCTCTTAGTACTTCCTATCATAATAATCTATTACTGTCCTTCCAACACACAATGTTCTCTCACACCCCTCTCCCGTTGAACACAGGATTCTTCTGCTTAGACCACATTTCCTTGTTCCCTTCACTGACTCATTCTTTTTTTTTTTTTTTCCAATTATAGTTGACATTCAATATTATTTCATACTAGTTTCAGGTGCACAGCATAGTGGTTAGATATTTCTATAATTTACAAAATGATCCCCCCAATTAGTCTAGTACCTACCTAACACTATAAATAGTTATTACAATAATATTGGCTATATTCCCTATGCTGTCCTTTACATCCCTGTAACTATTTTGGCTGGATGAAAAAGGTGAAGAAATTAAGAAATACCAATTGGTAGTTATAAAATAGTCACTGAGTCACTCCAGTCCTTCAAAACTATCCCTTACTACCCTGTGAAGCACCTTTAGGCCACAAGCTCTATGTAGGGGAGGTAAGCCACAAGCACATCTCTTATCACAGATTCTCACATCAGACCAGCCTGGTTCTGTTCTGCTGCCACTGCCTGTCAAGACTGTGTGCTTTAAGCAAGGCATTTTAACCACCAAGGCTCAGCTTCTCATCAATAAATGAGGATAAAACTACAACCTTGTAAAGTTATTCTGAAATCAAACATGGCTACACATATAAAAGGCAAATAAGCTTATCTCATGTTTTATCTAATTTTCTTTATATTTTGACCTGTTTGTTTCTAAAGCCAACCACCTGACTTTTTTAGAATGCAGCAGGATAGACTTAAATAAATTGTAAATTTACCCAACTGTAAAACTCCTCCTCACCCTTCAGAACTCAGATTGTGTTACCTCCTCCAGGAAGTTTTCCTTAACCTCCCCACCTTCTGCCTGAGTCTCATTTAGATGATCTTCTACGTGCTCAAACATCATCTGTGCATATCTCTATAATCACAGGGCAAAATGACTGTCTACCTTGGCTACCATTTCCATTCCCTCTCCACAAGGGAAAGGTCCATGACTCACTTTATGGCATCAGTAGATACAGAGCAGCATCTGACACATACCAAGCCCTCAACAAATGTTTGTTGAAAGAATAAATAAACAGCCACTTATAACTCATGCCTCTTACAGCCCAATTAACTTCATTTAGATACCTCCATAGGTAATGGCCTGGGACAATTTTGGAATTTTTAAAAAGCTCAGAAGGGTTCCCAGCTCTCTTACCAGGGGACGATATGTTTCAAGTTGACATCTGTGTTCTTGTTCATGTCATTCATCCAAAGAAGGCATACCTCTCCTTTTTGCCAATGTCAAGTTGGCTTTGATTTCAGTGCCACTGAAAACCTCTCCTCTTACATAAATCTTTTTTCATATTCTTCCAGTCTATTGTAATCTTTCATCCCTTGAACTCCTTTGTAATACATAAGTTCTATACCATTAAAACGACAATCACCATATACTGCTATACACCTTTTATATTGTACTCAACCGTTATCTTCAGTCTTGTAGTTTAACTCTCTTATATTTATTTCTATTCCCTCAACAAAAAAGAATATATTCCTTGCAGTAGCTGCCAAGTCTTGCTCATCGTGGCCTTTCCTCCAGGGTTTTGTATGCATATGCCCACAGATGTTTCTTAATTGTCTTAAAGATGAAGAGACTCCACTTAAGGGGCTGTAGTCTGTGTTTGTCACTTCCTAACAATTCCTGACTCTCTGACCCTCTCTATCCATTTTCTCTGCCTTTTTCTACTCTTTCTCCAAGAGAAGCTAATGCCTTTCAACTTTCTCATCAGGGCTCCTTTGCCTTCTGGTTTCCATTTGAGCTGAGTCAATAGAAGGCACAGACAGGAGACTGATGGTCAGAGGACACAGTGGTAGAGAACTGCTTCCCTTACTTGACAAATTCTACAGTGTTTGAGTCCTTCCAAGACCAAGGCTTCTCTAGGGTTGCCCCTTTCCTAAGGCTCGGTCTCTCAACTGGGCTCCCATGTTATCATTTCCTCCCTTTGCCTTTTCAGGTCAAGTGCTCTGACATCTTTTGTGGACTCCCTTAATCCTGCCTGCACTTCAATAAATAGTCCCTTCATTAAGGTCTCTTCAAAATCCCAGTAGAGTTTGCTGTTTCTTGCTAGGACCTTGACTGATATAGGAGCTTTCAGTTTAGTTGGGTAAGACTAGGGTAATCTTATAAGTTATCATCCAAACCAGGACATTTTCGAGAGTGAAAGGAGGCACTATTAATAATTATATCATGGCAACAGGCATAAATCAGAACTGCCCCAGGCAACCTGGAATGTATGGATCCCAGGTAAGTCAGACACATAAAAAGATAATTGTTAAAATGAAGAGGTAAAACATTTCTAAAAGAGATAACATTACAGAATAGCTAAAACTGCCAAAGGGTGGAATAGATTTTCATTGTTACAACTATTCCAAGAAAAGAGAGATCATTTCTCCTAGGGGAAGATATCTGAGATCAGTATGATGCTCAGCATTCTTTCTCCAAATAAATGAAGTCACATAATCCATGTGTGCTTGGCCTATTTTGTATATTTTCTCAAAGAAATTTCATTCCCAGTTTAGATCCCACATCTACCCCTCATACATAGTCAGCATAACTCTCACTATTTCTTTCTTTTGCTTAGCTCTGGGTTTCTAGGGAAAGCAGACTAATTTAAAATTTAACCAATTTGTCCATTTAAAAAGCATCAAATGCATTTCCAATTCAACTATAAATCACTGTAGATATCTATTGTTTTTGGTTCTTTAAGCCATGTTTTAGCTTCATTTTGCAAAGATATCTGAGAGGGATTTATAAGCTTTCCTTGTAAACTCAAACATTCTTACTCATAATAGCATGAAGCACAATAAGTAACTAAGAAACCTTTTTTATGTATGTGCATTTGTGTAATATCTTGCCTCTCTAAACAAAGGATTTGACGATTAACAAATACTCTGCAGCTGTCACCTTCAGCAAAGGGAATTACTTCCCCACTTCTAGCTGATTCAAAGCCACTTGGCAAGGAAGTGTTTCTAATCCTCATGTTGCTAGTAGAAGCAAGTTGCTATGAGCCCCAGTGTGTGACTTCAGGCTTGCCAAATCACCCCTTTGTTCAGGCATTTCATACAAATGAGAGTAGTTCATAAAATCACCCATACCTCTACCCAGGAGCAGAAGTACCATGTTGATTATTAGCTAGAGTTTCTTTTCTCCTACTTCCCAAGCAGCCTGGACTGGTTAAGATTAGACCAGGGAAAGTTGGGGTTGAATTAAAAAAGTCTCTCCTGGGAAATTCAGAAAGAGCCATACAAGACCAAGACAAACAGGACAGGAAAGCAGTAACTGGAGATAAAAAGCCGGCACAGAAAAGGAAATGGTACACAGATCGAAGCAGACAGGTGGGAGTAAAGAGAGAAACAAAGTCAGCAAAGAGATGTGAGAGATACCAGTCACATGGGCAGCCTCTTATTCCATGCTGGCAAGCCATTACATCGGAAGGGAGCCATGGGCATAGAGCAATTTTAACGGGAGGCAAGATTCAAGCATGAGACAAGAAAAAGCTGCAGTGTGCCTTTGATAGCAGAAAAATTAGAACTGACCTAAATGGTTTTACAAATCTGTTCCATTTCAGGCCCTATTCAAATTTTCTAAGATGCTTTCAGCCTCCTGCTCACCTTATCACCAGGAAGATCTCTAGCAGCTGTGCTGATGAATGCAGAGCGTCTCTTTCTCCTGGTACACAGTACACGTAGTATTCTGTAGGAGGAAAGAGAGTACTGGAAACTCCCTGATGAGAATATTCTGGGTCCATATGGGGTGTAACATTCTATCAGCCTGTGAATTTTGAAAACCACCCTAAGGCCCAAAATTAATCCTTCAATTATGGGCCATTGCCTGCTGTGCTTTGCATGCATTATGTGAAATGGATTATAACTAATTTTTCAAAGTCAGCAGATTGTTATTTACCCATATGTTGACAATCAGTTTGAAGAGGCAGAAAGTATGTGTCAGCTACTCCATAAAGAACACTACATCTACTCAAAAGTCCCTATTAGCAACATCTACATTTTTTTAATTGTATTAAGATAATTTTATCTTAATATAATTTTAAAAAGAAATTAGAGATAATTTTATATGTATATAAAAGT
>NW_006431912.1:3370044-3379368 GCF_000325575.1 Pteropus alecto
AAATTATATATAAAATATGTATATAATCAATGTTGTATAGTATAAATTACATGAAAATAATTTTATATTCATATAATTTTATATAAATAATTTTGTTATATATAAATTTTTGTCAAAGCCAGTGTAGATGTTGCTAATCTATATGAATGTCAATTTCAGTAATCTACCATTTCCACAGTTGACTAAAAATTAACTACTTTTTTTATAACTCATTTCCATTCATCTCACAAACACATTATGAAGGCAACTCTGCAATAGATACTATGCTGTATATCCCGATATAAACTCAATAAGGTATAACCCCTGTCCTCAACGAGTTTTGTAGTCCAGTTTGAGAGAACTATTCCCTTCATAGGATGATAAATGCCTTAATGGATATGTGCTCAAGTGCCAGTAGAGGGCTGATGAGAGGGTGAAGGAGAACAGAAAGGGTATTCTTGTAGAATGCAGAGGGAACCATATCTTGCTAAGGTACTAGAACATCTCCCAGATTTTAGGCTAAGACCACAGGATGAGTAGTGGTGCTATTTGTGGATACAAGACTATTAGAAAATGAATAGGTTGCCATTGTTGGTTATTTTCATTTTGGGGTGTTTTGAAAGGAAGGATGTGGCAATAAAAACATTCCATTTGGGATGGTCTTGTTTTGAGAAACTATATGGCTCTGGAGCTCAGTATCAAGGTCCAAACTGAAAACACAAAAACTGGACAAACTAGCATTTGAGCAGGTGTTGAAGCCAGTGTGACAATGTCATCTGGGGAAAGTGAGTAAATGTAGAAGAGCAAAGGCCAAGGACAGGATCTTGGGGTACACCATCATAAGGCAGGCAAAAAGCACAGATTATAAAAGAGCAGCCAGAAAAGTAGAAAGAGAAACAGAGTAATTTTTTCTTTGAAATGCAGGGAAAAGGGCTCAAGGAGAGGGGAGCTTAGAGTGTCAGATACTACATTGAAGCCAAGAAAGATTAAAAAAAAAGAAGAAGAAGAAGAAAAATGTGTATATTTTTAGAAAGCATTTCAGTGTGTTGAGAAAAAATTAAGTTTCTGGTATATAATTGGTATGTTTTAATGTGGCAATTTAGTACTGAAAGTCATCACTGGACTTTATAATTCAATATACATTCTACTCTCAAATGATTGCTGAAAATCATCCTCCCAAAAGTAGAACAGCTTTAAATGGTTCACTTTACGTAATATCACAGGTTGGGTTCTCTAACAGCATATGCTGAGAAATGCTGAGATGGTATCTGAGATGTAAGATGTTCACGAGAGATCAACATTGACAGGAAAGAGACAAAGGAGAGGTAAGCAGAAGGAGAGCTCTACAGTAAGACTTGCTACTGAGAATGTTCCATACCAGGCTGATATGCCTGAGCCTTTGTATTCCCACCTCACTCAGTCACTGACATGGACTGTCCCCAACAAGGCATGACATCAGGAGGTAGTCTCTATAGCTGACCCAGATCTGAAAGTCCAAAGAGCTAGAATGCCTTCCCATAGCTTGGTAACAAGCCAATCCTTGAAAGGGGTTTGGGCAGCACACATTTGTTCCAATCTCTCATGGTTTACAGTGTCTTTGGCCAGACTTTGGCCAAATGTGAAGTAGAGCCTCATCCAGCTGCAACTACAGGTGGTTGAACTTGCCACCTATTAGTTCTTTGCCCTATATTTGTCATTACAAATATGAAACAATTTTCAATGGTAAAAAGATTATGGTCCTATCACATTGGTTAGATGAGTGTAAAAATCTGGACTAGACAAAAATATCACAATCATATTTGCTTTTAGAATTAAGTGCTAGATAAATTTGAAGAATTTATTTTCTACTCCATCTGAAGAAGTAGTAGAAAATAAATTGA
This sequence comes from Pteropus alecto, assembly GCF_000325575.1. NCBI lineage: Eukaryota > Metazoa > Chordata > Mammalia > Chiroptera > Pteropodidae > Pteropus > Pteropus alecto. The sequence goes on from NW_006431912.1 coordinate 3,371,904, forward strand.
AGTATAAGGCAATAAAGCAGTTAAGCTGTTCCAATAATATCTAAAACAAAGTTTGGGTTACATAAGTTGACAGGAACATCATTTAATAAAAGTTTTTCCAAAAAGTGCTCTGTAATTGGACAGCCCTGAGAAAACAGAATGAGGTGATCATATTTGGTTATATATTGCATTTATAACATTTGACATCTCCTCTTTTGCAAAATAAATTTTCTCTGTGCCAGCTGTAATTAGGTGCTGAGATAAAGCTGCCTTAATATTCTGCATATTTGATCAGGGCTGCCAGCAGCTGTCGGATCACTGGCTCTGTTCTCATGTACAATGAAAACATCAAAGACATCTGTGATTTGCCCTAAAATTAGTGCCAGAATTGGCCTTCTCTCCTTTATTGTATAACCAGCTTGGCTGTTTGCATAACTAACAAGGGAACCTCCAGACATTGGAGCTGGGTCTATGAAGAAAAACAACCAAAGGAAGACTGAAAAGTAGCTGGTAAGGACTGGTGCCCAGCGTAAGGCATCATTCAGTGCATGGGGTCTGGAATCACACAGACCCCGAGTTTAGACTTCAGTTTTTACTACTTGTGACTTTGGGCAAGTTATTTAGACTCTCTCAGCCACAGTGTCATTTTCAGTAAAATGGGGATGATAATAGTACTTACTTCACAGGGTTGTTCTGCAGAACAATGAAGATAAGGTACATAAAGAACTTGGTGTATGCCCAAGGCTTAGTAAGTGCTCACTGAATGTTAATAATCTTTATTTTTTCATCTAGTGCCCTTTTTAAGAAATAATAGCTTCAGTAGCTTTTAAACATTCCTTTACTGATAAAATGAAAGTATGAAAAGAGTTCTCTATTAGGTTTAAAATCATGAATATAGCACACACATACACATACTCATAGTTGTTTTCAAAGGTCCTAAAAATTATGGAAACCTCTTGAAGTTTTCCCTAGCAAGCAATGCAAGTCCTTTTCACTACTGTTTACGATTTTGACAGGTTCTAAAGGAAAACTTTCATTTCCTTCTTAGAATCATGCACTTTCTATCAAGTTGCTGCCATCAGGTGATTTGTAGTAACCCTTCTCGGGAAAAATATCGAATAGATGGGTTTTAACTGCAAGTAACAGAAAGCCTAACTCAACTGCCTTAAACAATATACATTTATTATCTCACATAAGAATTTCTCCGACAGGCAGCTCTAGGGCTGCTGCACTCAGTGACTCAGTGTCTCATCAAGGATGCAAGTATTTCCCAGCTTTGTGCTCTGCTATCCCCTCTGTTGAGTTTGTCTTCAGGCTAGCTCCCTCATGGTTGCAAGCTTGGTGCCATACATGAACAAGTGTATCTGTTCTTCTTGTGTCTCTCTTTTAAAAGAAGGTAATCTGTCTTAGAAGCCTCCCATTTGGTATCTTCTCAAGTCTCAGTGGCCAGAACTGAATCATAGAGCCATACCTAAACTGATAAGTAGCAATGGAAATAGGATTACCATGACTAGCTTCATGAAGCACATGGCACAGTAGAGGAAGATGGATTACCGTAGATATTAAGGTTTTCTAATAAAATAGGAAAGAAAAATGCATGTTTATCATCTTCTATAGTGTCTGTACAGTTATAGATAGCCACTTCAGAGTTGAAAATCAAAACACTGTTTTTCTTCCAGTCTTCCAAAAAGTACTCTACTGACATTTATAGGAAAAAAAAACCGTTATTTATAATAAATTGATAAATTGATAAAGTTAGTAGACTTCAGAACTGATGCTCAATTGTACACATTAGTATGGCATAATGGCTGGTGTCTATTCTGTCAATATACATATGTCATTCCATTCATTAAATAATTTTATCATCATTCCTGACAAATGTATCAGACTGTGAAACTAGGGACCCGATCTGCCTTGTTCACCATTGTATCCTCCATAGCACAATGGCCAGCACACAGTAAATATTGAGTAAATAATGTGTTGAATAAATAAATGAAGTGAAACAAAAAAATAAATAATAGGACACTACGTGTACTCCTGCAGAACTCCTATCCCTGCAACCCTCTAACGTTTACAATTAGAGCTATGTGTCCTCCTTCCACAGCCTCTGGGTTCAGTACTGCTGTTAACTGGCATTCTAGGTCAACCACATGCCTTCCAAAATGGTGTCTTTATAAGACATGTTACTGTCAAAGGCATTATATTTTCCATATGCTGTCAGCTTTGGAGACATCTGGTGGCTCAATGTCAAATCAGTCTTTCCAATTGTTCTTCAATCATCTTAATGTCCCAGCTTTTTCCACTACAGTACAGCTCTTTCTGGCCATCCTAAAACCCTACCACTAACAAATTAATTACTTGTCCTTGAATCCCAAACTTCCTATAAGTGGGAGTTAACACTGCCACCAGACTTCCCCATATATGTGTGTGTGTGCGTGTGTGTGTGTGCATGCTCATGTGTGTGTATGTATACACACATACATATATACATATATATTTTTTAAATTTTAACTTCTAATTTTTCTCAATAAGATTTAAAAAATCCTCTGGCAGATATTGAATAGGGACTAGTGTCTGGTTTTGTCTAGTTTTCTTTTCCTTTATTTATTGAATAGCTTCTGTTGATTATTTCTTCTCTGTAGAAAAGATTGCTTTCCTTAATCATGGTGGCTAATGACAATTGTAGATAATAATCAATCAATTCCTGCTTTAGGTTGTATATTTTTTAAATCTGATTTTTGGATAAATTCAAAGTCTTTATTTGTTGATTTCTAAGGAAACTTTGCTATTCACTGGGACATTTCTGCAAATGTCTGTGACCAGTGAGCTGTAATGTTGGAAATGTATCTCTGTCTAGTCACTCAGTCCTACAGCTCTTAGTGCTCTGGGGGCTCTCTGCTACTGACTCATTGTCCTGTTTGTGCTATGATGATAGGATGAGTTCTAAAGCCTAATAGAGGCAAGAAGAAAAGTATAACTTTCAGACTGAGACCAAGCTGGAAAACATCCTTCCATTGGTGTATGTGGACTCCATGACACTTTCTGAGGGTGACCATTGAACATACAGCATTTATGTTAACCACTTGGAATCTGTAACACATCAGTCTTGTGGTTTCCAAACCTAGCATTGGAATCATCCAGAGAGGTTTTTTTTTTAACAAAATGTAGATACCCTCTCACCCCGAACAATAATCTTTTAGACAACAATAATTTTTATATTTACCACTTAAACTTTTAATGTTATTGCAATTTAACAGCTTTAATTTTTTTCAGATTTTACTTTAATTATAACTTCACACTTATTTTATAAAATAACTACAAGAGATATTTTCATTTTCCATAACCATTTTCATGTACTATTGGAGGGGTATAAGCTGATGTACTATTCTTGAATATATTGACAAATAATGTCATATTTAAAATGTTTAGGTGATTTTGGCTTAGTGAGTCTCAAAATCCATCCTACAAAAATACCTTTAGAAGCATGTATAGGTGCATATTATTTAGAGTAGACTAACAAGTGAAAATAACCCTTAAAATCTCAGTGGTTCAATATAATAAATGTGTATTCGTGCTAATATCACAGTCCAGTGCAAGTCAGTAGAGAGGCTCTGATCACATAGTTTTCAGATATCTATCCAGTGGCTCCACCCTTTTCAAGGTCCTTGGAGTCCTCTCCATTAAGTCTTCTCCATTGGAAGTTGGAGAAGGAACGTACTGAAGATGGTGAGGGACACTTTTATGGACCAGGTCTAGTGGCAAACATCACTTCGAGCCACATTATTTTGCCAGAACTTGCTCAAAGTGCCCTATATACTTGGAAGAGACCCTGGGAAATATATACAGACTAGCTATATGCCCTGGAGAAAAAGAAACAAAGTATGGTGACCACTGCCATAAAGAATTGGAGGAAGATGTTTATTGCAGTGTTGTTTATGAAAGTAAAAGACCAGAGAAACCCTAGGTATTCATAAACAAAGGCATGGTTGGGTGAATTATGGTATATCCCTATTGTAAAGTATGAAAACTATGATTAAAAAGAAAGTGGTAACTCTGTAGCTATTAATGTCGAAGAATGCCCACAATCTATTAATGGATCAAAAACAGACAGATATATAATAATAAGCCTGGTATGGTAAATTTTTATTATAATTTTTTATTACCCATAATATAGCTGGAATATAAATAGTCTGTCCCCAGGACAGGGTCTTGTTAAAAAAAAAAAATTAGCCCTATTCGCATAATAGAATGCTGGTGCAGGTATTAAAAAGAACAAACAGCTCTATATATACTAGTATAGAAATATCTCCGAGAAAGTTTGTTAAGAAAAAAATGTGAGATGCTGATCAGTGGATAAAAACGCTAACTTTTATATAAAATAAAATATATGTATATTCACATATATTTATATACACAAGGAAGATAAAAACTTATATAATGTTTTAGGGGAGAAAAACTTAGTAGATAGGGAACAGGGAAATAAAACCTGGCTTGGGACAGACACATATGATTAAACTTTTGTACCTTGTAAATTTTGTCCATATGAATTGATGAGGGAAAATATATTTTTTAAACCCCCAGTCCTGGGAAAGGAGAGATCAGGCAATCAGACAGAGAGGGGGGAAATCAAGACCTCTGCTTTAGATATGTTGACTTTGAGACTATTAGACAACAAAAGGGTGATGTCAGGGAGCAATTGGTCATACAAATCTGGAACTCAGGAGAAAAGTCTGGGCTAGTAATATAAATGCGGCAGTTTTCAGCATATAGATGATGTTTAAACCCATGAGAGTGAATAAGATCACCTAGAGAGAGTGTAAATAAAGAAAGGAATAGAGCCTGAGACCAAGCCCAAGTTACTGCACAGTAATTCATATCTATGTCCAAATTTTGGAAAAGGCCCAAAAGCACAAAATAAGAAATAAAAATCATCCATAATCCTACTTTCTAGAGATTAAATCTGTTAACATTTTGTTATATTTCCTTTTAGTCCTTTTTTTCTCTGCATCTAAGAATGTGTCATTATGAACCTCTTTGTATACAAGTCATAGTATATATTTGAAAGAGAGAAAAACAGCACTTCAACAACTGGAAGTATATATTTGAAAATGAAACACAATCTTTATAGGAGTCTCTTACAGACCATTAAAGAGCATTCAATTTATAATATATAGCACCTTTCTTTTGCCTCTCTCTCTCTCTCTCTCTCTCTCTCTCTCTCTCTCTCTCTCTCTCTCTCTCTCTCTCTCTCTCTCTCTCTCTCTCTCTCTCTCTCTCTCACACACACACACACACACACACACACACACACTACCATCCACCACCATCAGCAGGAGCAGCAGCAGCAGCATAGTGACAGAACTCAAGACTCTTCTGCTTTCTCTAAGTACACCAACACCTTTTTCTTTGTATACAGGTCTCTGGCAGTTTTTCCATCCTCCTTCTGCCTCCTAAGACATATATTTTCAGAAACATGTTGTGCTGGATTTCCTCTAACTGTCCCTTCAACCCCCTTCTCTGTCCTGCTCTGTGGCCTGGGAGGCTTACCTACCTGGATGGTACCACCACGCCCCTTTGCCTTCTGGCTTCCAATTGGGTTGGGCCATTGGGGAGCCTTGGCAAGAAGCAGAAGAAAGGGAGGAGGGCGAAGTCAAGTTATTTTTCGCTTCTGATTCCTCCATGTTGAGCTGTCAGTGTGGGTTCCAGCAGCAGCCCCCACTCCTTGCCACACGAGGCCTAAGGAAGGTAACAGTTCCCAGTTGTTATTAACCCTGGGGTACTTCCACATCCCTTGATAGCTTCTTTAAACTCTGCTCGCCCCTTCGTAAACAGTCCCTTAATTAAGCTCCTCTCTATGACCCAGCTTGAGTGTGCCATCTGTTTCCTGCCAGGATCCTGACTGATGCAAACAACTCAGGCTCCTTTGAGTTCTATCCCTTTTAACTCTTAATTTTCTTCATTTTCACAACCAAAAGCCTGAATTCCAAGTAGGCAAAGACATTTTTTTATGATGGAGGATTAGGGAATGTATAGGAGAACTTCGAGAATATTATATCATAAATTTTCACCTCATATGAGAAATTAATATAGATAATACAGATACATTTTCATGTGCACTAAGAAAATCTGTAAAAAGAGGTTAATCCTAGGGAGTCAGAGGTGGGGTAGAAAAGGGAAGATAGGTTTCCACTTTTTTCTTTACATATATTCTTGTTTGATTTTGACTTTAATAGGCAGGTGCTACTTTTGGGGGGAAAAAAACATATATATGACTTTTTTTTTAATTCAAGGAATAAAATACAGATTCTAGGATCTGATCTCAGAAACTCTGAATCCATGAATCTGGAGTGGGGTTCTGGGGTGAGAATCAGTGATGCGGTGATGCACTGAAGTGACCACTCTTGCAGAGTCAATGTGTGCATTTGTGTAAGTTGCATCTGGCTAATGGGGGCTAACATCCAGCCTCCAATCCACTCACCAACCCTTAGGACATTGAGCCCCATCTCCCTGGCAGAAAGGGTGGCTTTTACTAATACGCACCAAAGCACCTTAAGACTGATACAGCCCTCTCCTGTTTGTCTGGATCTGTGATGATTTTCTGCCACTTGGAACTTTTGGCTGTTGTCTTCACTGCTTCTACTAAGATAGAAACCTGAACTTGGACTTGAATTGGAGTTATGTTTCTAATACTTGAATTTTGCCTACTTTTCCCCCAAACCCTACTTAGACTAGTGCTGCTCAAATCTCCCAAACCCTTGGCCTTATTCTAGGGTTCTTCTCTAGAACAGATTTCTGTCCCCCAATTTTCTTGGTCTGGCACATTCCATCATTTCCTGAGGCCCAGTTTAGAAATTGCAATAATTCTCTTGTACCTTCTCTCCAGTGTTTAAATAGCTGTTTAACACTTCTTTGGCACTAAGCAACAAGAGTTAACTAATCTGAACTTAACTTGATTTTCAATCCTTATTCATATCTGGTCTTTTTTTCTTGAGTAGCTTCCATTTTGAGTACATTATACTATTTCTTTGTTTTCCTTGCTTTAATGGCCATAACATATGATGTCACTAGATCACCTCAGCCATTTCTAGAACACTCTCATCTGCCCCAAAGGGTAACCTGACTTTTTAATAAGCCATTGTATTTTGAAATACGTTTTAATTTCAAAGTAGTCATTAAAAATTGAATATACATATTCAATATATATTCAAAAATAAAAAAGTATCCCTTAAGGTACCTTTACTATAAAATGAAATTTTTAGAAATGATAAATACTACATATATATGTGGCTGTCTCCAAATCTGTGAAGATTTCTGACACCAGCTGAGGTTCTGTTGTGTTTTACTGTAGTACTCTCTGGTAGTTCCATCTGACTCTCCCAGACAAAGGAGGTGAGCCAGGAACAAATCACATCTCCTCCTCATCTGTGATTCACCTGTAGAAGTCGCCTCACCACTTCTGGAAGCTCAGACATCAAATAACAAGAGG
>NW_006431912.1:3379425-3405791 GCF_000325575.1 Pteropus alecto
TTAGTCACTCTTTAATTTTAAGAGGATTTCCTAAGAGACACCAGGAAAGATTTGCTGGTGATGTGGGCTGACAGCTATGGAAGCACTAACAAGGAAAGCCATAAAATCTCTTCCCTGGGAGTCTTTATAAAAAGCAAAATCAAGTGAGTCTTGTTAAGAAGCAGTATTAGAAGGAAGTGGGAGACTTGAAGTGGGTGAAATGTCACCTGATTCTATAATTTTGTTGTAACAGGTGAACTACTAATTAAAAATAAAAAGCAACAAACATAGTTGGTGGTTCCTGCATTCCATGAGTTTTTAACCACAAGTTGATGCTAACTACCTTCTCACCTTCTTCGGGCTTAATAAAATTTCCACCTGGGTTGCAGTGCAGTCAGTATTCACCACTACACAAATAGCCAGTTGAACTTGCTATCTGACATGTGATAGTAACCTATCTCCCTCCTCCCATGTAGTTCCAATGTCTGGTAGCACACATATATTTTTGATATGGGTAGAATGTAAAATGTGGCTCTTTATTACTTAAGTTATCGCTCTTTATTACTCTCTACTCATTCTCTAGCCCTCTCACATATGAGAAGATGAGCATGAATATAGCTTGCCCATGTCTCTTATTAAATCAAAACAGAATTTGGCTTTGACACAAACACAATCAGTTTTCATACTTGACTTCTCAATACAATTTACTGTAGTAATCACATGCTTTAACCAAATTATTGCCATTCAGTGAACATAGCAGCAGTCCTTATCTTTGCCTGTGAAGTCAAATATTTTTTCATTCATATGTTTTATAGGTTCGCTTTTGGTAAATCCATCATCATCGTGTATAAATGCCCATGCAGAGCCATATATCTGTGATTTTCTTTCGGGACGTTTGTTGTTAAAGTACAGATGATTTTAAACTATCCAAAAAATTTTATAATGGTTGTGTTTCAATAATCAGGTAACTGCTAAGGAGAAGAATCAGGTGAATCCTCAAGAGCTACAGATCACCTGTGCCCCTCTATCTGTAGAGCCCTTTACTAGAACTCCTTCCAGTGCCACAGCAGCAATGTGTGGCTATATTTATTTATTGTACACAGAGATTTTTAAAATTCAGAATAATCGGATATTTAATTATTGAGCATTTTACAACTCACATAATTGAATAATATTCAATTATTGAGCACCTAGCATATGCCAAATATTGCTGCGCTTTACTTGTTTTATTTCATTTATGACTCATAACAATCCCATGAGATAATACTAATATTATCTCCATATTACAGTGAGGAAAGAGGAACAGAGAGATTGAGTAACTTGCTCAAAGTCACAGGCAAGGGAGTACTGGAGCCAGGAGTTGTACCACCTGAGGTCCAACTAAGCTTTTATTATCTGAGGGGGTTTTGTGTACAGAAAAGCATATTTACAATTACTTACATTTTGATTAATATTCAATGTATTGAAATATAACTTTAAACCTATTTTTCTTTATAAATTTTTGTATGAAATTAGAGCAATCATTTGTACTTCTTTAAGCAATGCTCAAATATCTCTTACATTTGACAGCTCAAACTCATGTAAATATTTAGCTATTTATACATTTTATTAATCATATTCTTTTAGACATCCTAAATTACCATGACACCTAAATCACCTGACAAGTCAGAATTTAAAAAATCTTTCTCATAAGCAATTTTATATATCTAACAAACCAGATCTTTAAATTTACAAGCTCAAATCCTCTTAAGATTAAAATGAAACAGAATATACAAAAGTGAATTGATTATAAGCCTAGTTACTATACCTGTTCTTAAATATAAGAACATTAAAGTATAGGTTTTTTATTTATTGTTTCATTATTTCTATATCTTCCTTGGGTTATACATTTCTTTACCCAAGCAAAGAGAACAAAGTTATCCCTTACTACTACTTGTCACAGGGGCATAGAGGGTGGGTGCCTCTTTCATGATTAAGCCAGTGAATGCTGGGGCAAGCCTCAGTTTATGGTCAGATTTCATCTACACATCTCCGGGGCTTCCTAAACATGTCCTTTCAACTTAAATAATCATGCAAGTTTCAATTCCTTGTGATTCTGTGACTTTCTAAAAATCCCCCATCCCTTAAAATATTAAGGGCTTTCCAGGCCTTCACATTTTAATTCCCTTTTAACCATAGACTGTTTAATTAGTAAAATTTGAACCTGTTACTCAGATTTCAATTTCTCCTTTTCATTTTTATCTTTCTCATCAACTACCATTTTATGGTTATATTTTCCCTTTTTCTAAAAACCCTAAAAACCTTCCTATGCTTTCTGCAGCATCTCTACCTCTAGGGATGAGTTTCTAACCATACTATTTCCAACAGCAAAGTTTATCATTGGAATGCTTCTTTTTCATGATAAAAGTGTCATTGTGGTATTTATTGGCTATGTCTCCAGGAAGTACAGAACTGAACTGTCCTGTTCAGAGTTCCAAGTGGAACCAGCAAATTTTCCCCCATCATAATGTGGTCAGAGCATAAAAATACTGAGACATTCAAAAAGACCATGAATGTGACCCAAAAGTCCCTGTCCCAGCCTGTGATTACTAAATAAGGTTAGACAAATTTACAAAAGCACAAACCACTTAAGCTTTATTGCTAGAAACTACTAGCTCTTTTCAAAGTGTCCCGCAGCTACCTCTGAGTTTCCCAAATACTGTCTCAAATGTGCTCAGGAATATATCTTTGTATTTGACCTTTTTGCCTTCTGCCCTGCTGCCACCTCAGTGATAATGGCCTCTTGAGACTGTCACTCCCCTGGGCACTGAGTAGCCCTCTCTACCACCACTCTGGCCTCAGGAAAAGAGGATGCACATTTCCTCCTTGCCTCTACCTAATCCCCTAAATTTAGGTAGAATGAGAGGAAAAAAACAACCCAGCAAATTTTTAAACCTGCCATTCGAAGTGGCCCATAGAGACTATAGAGCTGCAACCCCAACTATGACATCTTGTTTCCTGTTTGGGGGCCAGCTCATTTCTACCTCCATGAATGATCCAAATATTTCCACAACTTAGATTACTGAACAAAATGTCAATTCAAAAGAGGGAACAGAGATTCCCTTCTACTCCAGCCTAAGGCTTACCTCCCAAGCTCTCATTTTCTGCCATGGGACTGACTTCTTCCCTAGATAATCTATTCTCTTCGAGAGAGCAATGTTCTTATGCCATAGCCTCCAAAAGACATCAGAACCATCATTCTTCACCATTGGCACATTTCCCATGATCTAAATGCCCCAGTATCAACACCGAAGCATCAGTGCTACCTACATCAAGCTGTGCCACACCAAGGCTGCCTGGGGTCTCTTCCCCAACAACGAGTTAAAATATCATCATGAAGCATATTCCTTATAGTTTTCAAGGGTTCTACTGCTGCTATCCTGAGGGAAAATTCCTGGATAAGAAAACGTGCACACATGTAAACACTATCTCCACAAGAACAAGAAAAAAAAAATAAACGCAGTGCTTCTAAATTCAAATTGAAGAAAATAAAAATCTCAAAAGAAGTGTTTTCTATTGTGAGTCCCTGGGATACTTGTTAAAATACTGATTTTTGGACCCTATACCAGATCCAAATGCATGAGAATCTCTGGTGACAGCGCCCAGGGAATTTGTCTTTCAAACAAGCCCTTCCAGTAATTCTTCCGTATACTAAGGTTGAACTACTGCTCTGAGGGCAGCCCCAACCCCTAACACTTGTGGTGCCCAGGGCAAGAATACAAATAGAAGCCCTTAGCCCACCCCTCTTTTCCTCCAATGCAACTCCATCCCATATGACAAAGGGTTCCATAAATGGTTACCCAAAATTGCTCATTTAAGTTCTGTCCATATACCCCTCAGTAAAGAGGCCTGCAAAGAAATCATGAGCAGGAGCAGGGGCGGAGATGTTTGAGATTTACTTCTCTGCATTAAGGGAATTAAGAGGTCCTTGATACCCAAAATATGGTCAAGAAGTAGAACAGGCTCCAAGTGGGCATGTCCCCTCAGCCCTGTGGACTTCTCGCCCTATAGAGAGTGGTAGGCCAGCAGAGGGTTGGAATGGAGACCTTAACTCCATTTCTAAGGGAAATAGCAGTTGTAGAGACATAAATTTCCTAACTGATTTTACTAAACAGAGCTTTTCTGTTGTACACATCTGTTCCTGATTTACTTCTCTGCATTAAGTTTTTTCCCAAGAACAATGGAAAATAACTAATTTGCTTCATAGTGTAGCTTTTCTCAAAATAAAGAAACTATCTGTTCCAGAGGTAAGTAATCCTCATTCTTTAAAATTTAAACTTTTAAAATGTACACATAATAAAAAAACTCTTACAACCATAAAATGGCAAGTCTTTACAGCTGCCATACCCATTAAGTTTTCCTCCAAAACTAACATTTTAAGCACCCCATTACACCACAACACCCTGCTGCCTGAACTTAAAACTTTCTAAAATTAAGCTATACTTAAGAGGGGGAAATGCAAGATACTATTACCTATCTTTGATGTTATGAAGAGATGATACCATTGATACCCAGGAACAGATATTGGGCTCTATACAAAAGGACAACTTTGAGATGGAAGGTTTTGAAATATGAAACTATTTCCAACTCACCATTAATGTCCACAGCGTTTCCCCATAAGTAGGATAAACAGTTCCAGAACGAAGGCCCTAGTTTACTGCTTCCTTGATACCACCGTTGCCTAGGACCCTGGTCATTTTCCTTTAATGAATGGCACTGTGGTGGCCACTCTGGAGTTGTTTGCCTAGACCCTCTTCTCTGAGGATTGACCCCTAGGCCCGGATTGTTTCCCAGGAGCCAAGTTTGTGTTATATAACTCTGCAGCCCTGGCAACATTTTCTTGGACTGGGGGCACCTGACTCCAACTAGGTCAGCTTGATTCCCTTAGAATTAGGAGACAAAGAGAGAATGTTTCTTTATGCAGCTGAACCCAAAATATGCAAATTTGGAGGTTGTGGGCTGGCCGTGAATTTGTCCCAGTTGGACTGGAAACCAAGGAAGCCCACCTGCACAAAGACAAGTGAAACAGATGTTCAGAGAAAAGAAATACGTTCTGTGTTTCTATAGCAAATGCATTTCTGGCTTTGGGTTCTGTGGGTCACAGAACCTTACAATAAATTCTTTTAGGTGGCTTAAGTTAACTCACAAAGGTTTTTGTTACTTGCAGCTATGTTTTGTTACTTGCAACTGTTCTACCTAGAAGGACACCACTAGGGATGCACTTACTTGACTCCACTCTCTCCCTCAGACCCCAATCCAAACAGCCAGGAACAGGAAGTCCAATTCATTTTAACTTTTGATATCTATTCAGTCATCCAATCCTCTTTATCACTCACGCACCTTAATTCAGGTACACAACTTGAAGTCACATAGACCTGAATTCAAGTCCCAACCCTGCCATTTACTAATTGTGTGACATAGAGCAAGTAACTAAACTTTTCTAAAATGGGGATAATAGTATTTCCCTCACGAGATTGTTGTAAGGATTGAACACTAGTCTATTATCACTGCTATACCACTATTGTTTTTATTCATATTATTATTAAAGGAGGAAGTTTAAGTTACTTAGGGATCTCAACTTAATTGCTAATGGACTGAATCATATTCTTTTAGGAATCTGTTTATTTTAATGACTGAATAATGTATAGAAAGACTTTTGCTTTATTAGATTATACCTAAAGTTATTTTAATTTAATTCGGGTTTTTTAAAGGTAGGAAAATATTAATATTTATAATGGATGTGATGTATCTGTACTCTAATAAAGCTTTTTACACACATTTTCTTATTTAATTTACAAAAGATGATATTATCTCTAATTTAAAGATGGCAAAACAGAGGCTCACAATCATTAATTAACTTACTGAGAGACAGGAAAAAAAGGACAGATCTGTGGTTCAAATCCAAGTCTGACTGACTCCAAAGTCCATACTTGTTCTATTGTACTACTTAATCTCCTGATTTCTGGGTATATTTTTATTCTGGAGACAGAGCTAGGAAGATTCAAAAAAATAATCGTGATATACAATTATTATTTTAACCTAATAAACATATTATTTTAACCTAATGTGATAGCTACCCAGATCTATTTTTGAGGAGTTAATCATCTGAGCATGTTGACTATACTGAAACTCTGCTATCCTTTTCTCAAATCTCTAACTCTACCTTGTACGTTAACCTGAAATGACAGCATCAACCCTTTAGCTGGCACTCTGGGTAGCTTAAACATAAGCGTAAATTTGAATTGCTGGTGTAACAGATAAGAAAAAAGTCTATCAATATACAAAATGTTATATAGATATAGGTAGAAATAGATATAGATATAAATTCACAAGATATTTAACTTCATAAGGCTTTTGTAATAGGCAATTAACATGAATTTGAAATACATAAAATTTTCCTCTGTACTAAGAAAATTTAGAATATTGTAACTTTTTTCATAGGTTTCTTTCTTTTGATTGGAACTATGAATGTGGACATATTTACAATGACTCTCTTTAGTGCTTGAGTGTGCATATTACCCTCAGTAAACTCAAGAAAACCAGAACAAATCCAAAGGATTTTATATGCATAAAAAAGTTAAAAATAAGGGGGAAAAAAGTATGCCTTTGCTTTTATCATTTCAAAGATTTTTGATGTTTTTGAGAGTTATAAAAATGAGTTACACTGTAAGGAAATATTTTTATCTTAAATACAAATTCAGGTGACAATAAATAAAATATTTTTAAAAAGTGCTGGCTGGATGCTTAAAGACAACCATCATGTTTAGCAACAAAGTTTAATTTGCTTCAATCCAAGAAGAAGAAAAATAATTCATCTTATTCTTTAAAAACTTGACTAGTAGGCAATTCACTTGGCCAAATGTAGAGAGAGTATAATTTCTCCTATACAGTATGTTATGTTGAGTCCTGAGAATGCCTGTGCAACCATTTGTGTCTTCTCTAAACCAAAAAAATGTTTGAGAGTGCAATTTTATGATAGTATTAAAATAAAGATTCAGGGATATTTTAAAATAGGAAAATATCTCTAGTTGAGCATGTTGATTATAGTGCTACTACTGTTTTTCCTAATCCTATTTCCCTGATCCATATGCTTCTGCGGTGTACATTTTCTGTTAAAATTGAGGGTCAAAAGAGAATCACAAAAAAAAAAGTGAACCCAATAGCAGCCAATAAAGGCAAACATTTGTGAAGGCTTAGTCAGAGCAGTTACTCACTAGTAATACCTCCTGAAGTACCACTGCTTTTACTCCCAGAAAAAATTTTACATGCTTCTTCAGCATCTTGACAAACACTCTCTAATAACCAAAGTAATCTTCTAGAGAAATGATGTACACAGAAAAAAATTTTCCACAAAAAATTGAAGTAGAAGATAATGCACACAACCAAAGAATATGGGAATACACTAGTATAGGCATCAACCAATAAAAACAGAATATAAAAATCAAATTGTGAAATTCAAGACATTTTAAAGTAGTATTTTAAGGCAAACCCATACTTTCACTGAATATAATCATATACACTGATACAATTGGTGTTTTTCATGAGGTAAATATCACTGGTTAAATGTGACATGTTAATATTCAAATTCATCAATAATTCATGAAGCAAAAGTGTATTTCTCAATTTTAGGGATATTGATGCAAAAAACTGAATCCAAAAGGAATAACACCAATTCTCCTTTGTAGATTACCCATCCATGAGAAAATACCTTGGGAAATCGAGGCTCTGAATGGTTTTAGATTTCCTTAACATAGATTCCTACTGATGTGTAAAAGTTCCTTCTTAAAGCACTTTTGCTGACTGCCCTATAACAGTAAGAAAAATCACAGATTATCCCATCACAGCTTCCAGCAATATCATAATGTCCATGAAATCTATTCATTCACCCAGTAAATATTTATTGAGCATAAGCTTCATCAATTATTAAAATATTAAGAAAAAATGTAGAAAGCATTTTTGCCAATATTCCTAAATCATAACTGGATCTGACTTCTTTCTTGCACTTCTAGCCACTGTATTGATGGTGTTGCAAATATCTATTTTACTAGAGCATCTAGCTCATCCTGAACCTGAAATTATACATTTGGATTTTATTATCTTGCAAATAATTAGGGTCAGAAGAAGTCAAATGATAGATACTCTGCTTCTGAGCCTTATTTTGATGCATTTTGCATGGCAAGTTCTATTGAGGTCAATTTTTTTACAGAATCTCTGCCTCATATCATTGAATCTGCTAGGAATGCAAATAGAACACTTCAGGTTTGATATATTCCCCCACCTTCATTCTGTGGAATGGGTACTTTCTATGTTATGTTGACCTATTTCACACAACTCCACCTGCATTTTTCAGATAGAATTTTAATTAGAAACTGCTCTTGTAATTAAGAGACGTCAAAGAGGGAGTTGACTGTTGCAAAAAGATACTACGGTAGTTTAAAAATGGCTCCTCAAAGATCTGTCCACGTCTTAATCTGCAGAACCTGTGAATGTTACCATGAGATGAGATTACCCTGTATTATCTGGATGGACCCTTAGTGCCAAAACAAATGTCTACATAAGAGAAATACAGAGGGAAATTTGACACAGATACACAGAGGAGAAAGTGATGTGAAAATGGAGGCAAAGATTGGAGTGATGGGACCACAAGCCGAGGAAGCTAAGGAATGCCAACAGCTACCAGAAGATGGGAGAGGCAAGGAAGGATCCTTCCTTAATGCCTCTGGAGAGAAGTCCTTGATTTTGGATTTCTGGCCTCGAGAAATGTGAGCAAAATAAATTTCTATTGTTTTATACCACCAAATTTGAGGTAATTTGGTACAGTAGCCCTAGGAAGTTAATACAAGTACCTTCACTGTGTTTGCTGTGGTCCTCAACTTGGCTTGTTCTGAAAATTCAATTTCATTAGTTCAATCATAAGTGTAATAATCAAATCCTTCCCACTAATCAAATCCACAAGAAACAGATTGAAAACCAGATTATGAATCTATTTACTAAAGAAAATATTCCTGTTTTAATAGTTAGGACTAATGATATGCTTAAAACAGTTAGAAATATGTTTAGAAGGAATGAGATTCCTCTCATAAAGAGACTTAGGCACCAGACTTTGTGGGACCTCATCAGCTCAGTCTGGGGAGAAGACAGAAAAGAACCAGAAACAATGAGAGAAGGTCAGGAGAAAACTGATCTTGCTGCAGAGCTGGTGCCACCAAAGGCCATTGGAAAATAAAATGTCCAATATTTGAAGAAATGGAAAAAGTCATTTTGGGGACAAACAGGTGGAGATATTGGTGGGGACAGGTCCAAGTCACATGACAGTAGGAGAGGCCCCAAACAAAGAGCAAAACTCAAAGTCAAGTGGGTAAAATAATCATGGTCCAGGACAATGAATCTGTATTAGTCAAGTTTTCCAGAGAAACGGAATCATTAGGAGAGGGAGGGAGAAAGAGAAAGAGGGAGAGACAGAGAGAGACAGAGACAGAGACAGAGACAGACAGACAGAGAAAGATGTTTTAAGAACTGGCTTACACATTTGTGGAGGCTGGCAAGTGTAAAATACGCAGGGAGGGCCGGGAGGCTACAGACCCAAGGAAGAGTCCATAAGGCAGTCTGGGAGCAGAATACCTTCTTCTTCAGGGGACCCCAGCCTTTTCTCTTAAGGCCTTCAACTAACTATATGAGGCCTACCCACTTTATAAAGGGCAATCTGCTTTACTCAAAGTGTACTGATTTAAATATTAATCACATCTCTAAAATACCATCAAAGGAACATCTAGCCTGATGTTTGACCAAATAACTGGAAACCATAGCCTAGCCAATTTCACACAAAAAAATCAACCATAACGCTGTCTATTCATGATAGGATTCCAAACAACAGGAAAAAAAAAAAACCCACAAAATATGAGATCCAGCTCTCCTGAGAAGGAAGCAAAGGAGTGGGGTGAGGACTCAGAGAAACCAAGCCCAAAAATTGTTAAAGACTATGGAGGGAAGTGAAGACTCCTCAGGAGTGAATCCTGGGAATATCTGTAATATTTAAAGTGGGGTCAGGTCTTAAATGAAAGGGTTTGTCTTAAAGTTCACCCTAAAATGTAGTTGCAATCTGCTGACCTCTCTACATTTTGGATTAAGATGTAGATGGCTGTCCAGTAAGTCTAGGAGCAGCTGTAACCATCATGCCAGCCAGTTGGGTGACAGACCAATGTATATCTGGCAGCCCAATTTCTGGGCTATGATGTCAATACACACAGGGATACAAGATCAATATAAATGCCCAAATTCTAAAATCAGAATGACCAGAAATGAATCTCAAATAAATACAGTGATATTATCATCCAAGGAATAAAAACTGCACAGGGTGAAAGACAAAACCAGAACTAGGGTCTTTAAGATTTTATTGATTGGGAGCAGAGAGAGGTAGTGCATA
The DNA here is from genome assembly GCF_000325575.1 of Pteropus alecto. Classification (NCBI taxonomy): domain Eukaryota; kingdom Metazoa; phylum Chordata; class Mammalia; order Chiroptera; family Pteropodidae; genus Pteropus; species Pteropus alecto. Next base: position 3,389,867 of record NW_006431912.1, read on the forward strand.
AACATTCATTGACTTGTCTGAAGTGTCACTTGTTCCTCTGGAGAGGGTGGAAATAGAAGACCTTTTGAGAGTTGCTTACAAGAGATGAAAAGCAGGGAGCAAAAGTCTGAAGGATCAATTTTCATAAGAGACTTTGAGAGACTCTGGGCACAAGTATAGTTACTTTGGGGCCCAGGTAAGAAAGAACACAGACCTAGGGTAATGGAGCAGATGCGGGCAACATTAGGATATAGCAATCTTAGCATGGACACTATCACTAATAGAAATTTCATATATTTTCATATCTCATTAAAGTCGTTGCAGATATCTCAAAATATCATTATATTTATTACTGCTTTGAAATATGGTAGTTATTGGACATGATCATTTAATGACAATAAAAAACATGTATTATTTTATCTCAATTTTTAATAATACTTCATTTCAATATATTTGATTTCCTTTTTAATCTTTTTATGCATTAAAAACATTACGGTATTCTGAGAAGGGTCCATAGGCTTCATCAGACTGGCCAAAAGGGTCCAGACACACACAAAAATGTTAAGAACCCATAAAATAATGTATCATCCTATCCTACTTACATTTATTCATTTAACAAATGTTTATTAGAACTTACTTTACTCCGTGCTTGAACTCCTAACTCAAAAAGTATTTTGGATGAATTTGGGGGAACGAGTTTTAAAGAATAACACAGAACATAGGAAAGTATTAATTTAAACCACAACATAAATGCTACAAAAATAATGACAAAGGAAAGCCATAAATTTAGAGACAAATCCATTTGAAGGATGTCTTAGCACTATGTAATTTGTTACTGCTAAGCTTCTGATTACTATATAATCAGGCTGACAAATGACTAATACTGGGAAGGTCCAAACAAGTGAATTCTAGTTTTGTTTGGGACTCTGTCTCCTCATCTTTGTTCAGTCTTACAATTTAATGGTCCTACCTTCCTTTGGGTTGTCTGTCCCTGGATGACTGACAAATGCTTTATAATTTTTCTCATGTAGACTACAGACACTGGATGGAGTAATTACCCAGAAGCTTAGAGCTTATTTACTTTAACTATCATTCATTTTAAAACATTATATTCACAAGTGAAGACAACACAGAGATTTTACAAAATGTGTGACATTTTGATAATATAATATCTGAAAAGAAAGAGAAGATAGAAAAAAATGTAAATCTGCCAAAATTCAAAGAACTCAATTTTAGGAGTTGACCATTGATTATTTAAAGGAAATAGAATTATAATTATAATGGACAGTAAACATTGCCATTGATGAGTTTGATTGAAAAGATCATTGTCAAAATCTGAACCTCAAAGCAGAAACCAAGTGAATGAATGACAAGACTGCAGATGAAGGCTAACCCTTAATGGAAAGAGCTAATGGCATAAAACAGAGTCCCAGCAATGTGAAAAGGCCTGGAGCCTGGAAATATGGAAAGCAAGGGGGAAAAATAAGCAAGCCAACTTAACAGGTAGTGGAGGAGGTTGGTATATGCTTCCACTCATGGCCTCAGCCCGCACAAAGGTAGGAATGAGTAGAGAATACTGGTGTTGCTAAGATCATGTTTCTTTGGTTCTAATGCTAACTTCCATGGTACTATTTAAAAAGTGGTGAATGCTGTATGTGATAAGGAATTAAATGGAATGTTTGGATTTGGGGGCACTGAAGAAGGGATCTAAGAATAGTTTTCATTCATCTCCATCCTCCCACCACACACACACACACACACACACACACACACACACACTATCCCTGCTGATTAGAAGCTGTTCACTTGACCATTACTTTTGTGGTTTGAATATTTGTGCTCCCTCAAAATTCTTATGTTGAAATCCTAACCTCCAAGGTGATGGCATTAGAAGATGGGGTCTGTGGGAAGTGATTAGGTCATGAAGGAGAAGCCCTCATAAATGGAATTAGTGCCTTTATGAAAGAGGCCCAAAAAATATCCCTTGCCTCCTCTGCCATGTGAGATTACAGCAAAAAGACAGCCATTTAAGAAGCCAGCTCTCACCAGATACTGAATCTGCGAGCACCTTGATCTTGGACTTGCCAGCCTTCAGAACAGTGAGAAATCAATTTCTGTTTATAAGCTTCCTAGTCTCTGGCATTTTGTCATAGCAGCCCAAACAGACTAAGACAGTTATTTTTTACAGAGATGACTTCACTCCAATCATAATTTCTCTGTCTTTTAAAAACTAGATCAGGAACATATTCTTCCACACTTTCACATTCAATAGTTTTATGTTTTCTATTTTACCATAATAACAACATTTGTAATGGCAGTCTTTACACCTTTTAGAGAACAATTTTTTTGCTAAAGTACACAAAAGAAAAAAGAGTTTGTAGCATTGAAAACATTTGAGTTTAAACATAGGCATTAAACTCCCAGATGCTGAAGTTAGTTGTTAGTAAATCTATTACTGTTGTCACCAAAATCTTAGAAGGACATCGGTATTATAAAAGCCATCTAAATTCTCCTTTATGGCTAAATAATGTAGTTAAAGTTGTAATCTATAGTTTATCTCTTCTGAAACCTTCCTCAACATGTCAGCAAAGGGGAGCCACAGGAGCATTTTAGACAGGAGTATTATTCGATGAGATCTGAATTTTAGAAATATTACTCTAGTGTGATATTGCAAAATGGATTTAAGGAAGGCAAATCTGGATATGGAAAGATTTATTAGAAGGTGGTTGAAATAACCCAAAAGAAAGATAGTAGTAGCCACAACTAAGGCAGTAGAAATAACAATGAGATTAAGGAGGGAAGTAAAATTTAAGAGATAATATCTCTTGGTGACTGACTGGGATGGTAGAGACCAAGGAGGGCCCAATAGGATTCCCAGATTTTTTTCCTGAGCAATTAGGTGATGGTTAGATAGAAAATATGGACGGAAACACAAATTCTGTGGTTGGAATGTATTTAAATATAATGAGTTCATTATGATAGATTTTAAGTTCACTATGCCTGTGGAACATATTTAAGTGTAGATGGATAGTAGATAGTTATATGTAGACTATTAATCAGGAACACTTCCCCACACACATCTGATGTTCCTGCGCCATGGGACTTCCATTAGAGTACCACTTCAGTGATCCTTTTTCCTCTTTACTCACAGCTTTCCACAGAGGGGAGAGGTGAACTTGGAGGAAGGAACTGAAGTATCTGCAACTCAACCCATTCTTTCCTCTTTTGAGAGCTGCCTACCTGAAGAATGCAAATGTTGTACGTAGTTGCAATTATATGTAGCAAATAGAATATTGAAGGAGCCTGGAAGACAGAGGACAAAGCAGAAGCTATAAGGCTATCCAGGCAGCCACTAGCTAAAAGAGGTGATATTCTTTCAGAGAAGGTCTTGGGAGTTGTCTCTTAGCATGTGCAGGCTGCTAATATAATACTATGGAGTGGGTGGCTTTCAAACAACAGGCATTTATTTCTCATAGTTCTGGAGGCTGGAAAGTCTGAGATTAAGGCACTGGCACATTCAGTGTCTGGTGAGGGCCTGCTTCCTGGTTCATAGCTGGCCATCTTCACACTGCATCTTCACATGGTGGAAGGGGTAAGAGAGCTCTCTGGAGTGTCTTTTATAAGGGCACTAATCCCATTCATGAGGGCTCCACTTCCATGACTTAATTACCTTTCAAAAGCCCCACCTCCTAATGCCATCGCATTGGGGGGGTATGATTTCAACATATTAATTTGAGGTAGAGGAAGGGACATAAACCTTCATTCCATAACAGAAGTAGAGGCTGAAAGAGGTCCTCAGCATCAGAGGGGGCCAAGGTGATTGAGAAGTACCCAGAGAAAACCTCACAAACCATCTATAAGTCAGAGGTCCAGATACAGAGGATAGGATACAGAGGACAGAATCAGAAAGAGTCAAATGGAGACCAGTCACACAAGGCAATCCTACCTTCCCTCCTAGTGATCTCCAACTCAGTGAATCAGAAGACAGAGAGAAGGAAGAGTGAAAGAGCTGACTTTGAAGGTTCTTGAACCATGGGTCATGCCTCAGCTGGTAGAAAAGTAGCAAGGTGATTAGCTACTTTTGTGGACTCGACCACTTTTTAATAACTAAAAGGGTCTGGCACGTTTTGGGGTCTTCCTGATGGATTATGAAGGACCTACCTAGCAAAGAAGAACAGATATAGCACAATTGAGGTCAGAGATGGGAGAAAAATAAAATCTTTAATGTTTGTACTCCATCAAGTTTATTCTGTTCAATAAATTGATGGTGTTCAGAGAGATATTTTTAAGGAGTTGAGGGTCATAATATTCTCAGAGAGTTACATGACCCAGTAAAGGAAAAAAATGCATTCTGATTCACTGTGAGAAGGGAAGGAAACTAAGGTCAGAATCTAAGAGCATACAATAAAAAGTCAGGAATGACCAAGCCACACAGCCGGAGGTGAGTGTGAGGCAAGAGAGCAAAGCTTCACCTGTATTTGCAGCTGCTCCCCAGCGCTAGCATCACGGCCTCAGCTCCACTTCAGATCATCAGGCATTAGATTCTCACAGGAGCACCAGTCCCCAGTGCCAAAAAGCCTGGGGACTGCTGATATAAAAGGAATCATGCAATATGTGGTCTTTTGTTTCTGGCACACTTAGCATATTTTTGAGGTCTTTGTACCATATTAGTGGGACAATTGGTAAAACTTGAATAAGATCTGTAAAATGGCTAAGAGTATTATACCAATGTCAATTTCTTAGTTTACATAATGAAATTATGGTTACATAAGATTTTAATATTAGAGGAAGCTAGGTGAAAGGTGCATGGGAACTGTACTATTTTTGTAAGTAAAATATTTTTGGTAAACTTTTTGTAAGTAAAATAATTTCAAAATAAAACATTTTTATAATCTAAAAAAAAGGAAGAAGAGGCAGCAAAGAACTGAAAAATCAGAAGCAGGCAAGGAAGGGGGTCAAGAAAGAAGCAGTTCTAACAGTAATTGACTCTGCACGAGTGCCACCTCACTGATCTCAACTGTATCAGACTATGAATACAAATATGATCACATTAATTCCCAAACTTCACAGGCTCTACCCCTCATCTGCATAATTGCTGTCACATTTCTCCTCTAAAGTCTTCTCTTTTGAGCTCTTCAAAAGAATATTGTTTCTTTGCTGACTCTCAATTCTCCAATACCCCAATGCCGCATCCTCTGTCTACCCTACTGCGTGACAAGGTCTGGAGATGGGGACAGAAGCTTCAAAGAATGCATCGTCAAGAATGAGGATGTGGCATGTGTTTAGGGATAACTGGTTTCTTAGGAACGATCCTATTAATAGGGGGAATTTGGATAGCACAAATTCTAGCAAGTGTAAACGCTGTACAAGTGGATTTCCTCAAAATTGGCTCTGAGGAAAACATAGTAAATTCCCCGCGTATGGAATCAGCTCCAGTCACCCTGATGTGTCCAGAATGCATAAACTCTTTATTTGAACAATTATTAAGAGAAATTCCTTTTGACGCTTAAAGATGTTATGAATGAATGAGAACAAGCTGAATTACTAGAACCAGCTTATACTCCTGTTCCCACACAGTTAGTAGAAAATTAGTAAAGGATAAGAAATTTACTCATAAGCCTGTGCCTACTATGGAAGGGCCTCCTTTTGTGGCCTACTGGATAAATGGAAAACTCTGGTATCCACCTAGAGGGGCTAATAGTATGAAAAGATTACCTGATCCTCCTTTGCCTTATACAGGAGCTTATAATGAAGATAGCATACATATGGTGAATAAAGATGGAATTCATGTGCCTTATAGTAGTTTAAGTTTTATAGAAAGGCTGGCTAGGTCAGGACCTCCTTAGTGCTTAAAAAACAAAGGAACAAAAACTTAACTTACGAAAGCAGCTTTGTAAAACTTATTTTTATAAATTTTTTCCTCAATACTGCACCAAGGAAACTTTTGAACAGCTATGAGAAAGATTCAACTTTAAATAATAGCATAAATCAAATAGCAATTAAAAGATTTCTTCAGGCAGAAAGAAGAACAATGTCTGCCCACAAACCAATATTTGCTGTTATGAATACCTCCATCACCTTTACTTAAGTCAAACTGTATCTTACGTAATAGATGTAAGAATTAAAAGTTTAGATTGTTCCATCAGGTAGTTCTGTTCTAATAATTGAGAAAAGAATGTACTAGTTAATCATGAATATTAATAATAATATACTCTATAAGATTTTCTGCTTCACCTAACCACAGAAATTTAACTCCCTGCTACCTTAACCACAAAGTATAATCAAATGCCAAAATGGAAAGTATAAAAGTTGTACTCAAATCACAATAAAACGGAACAGTGTCACACTGCCTCTGAGTTGTGTAGTTGACTGTCTCCCACGCCGACACCTTGCCCACCTTCTGGGCCCCCTGGATCCTGTCGTGGCTGGACCATGGCACCCCAAAGCACAAAATCCTGAATGAGCTAAAAGGATTGCCTTTCATTTATTCTTCTTTGTGGTGAAGCCACATTCTCTTCCCTACAAAAATGGTGAATATCATGGCAGCAGAGACTGCTGGTTGCACTTTGATATGCTTTTTGTTTGTTTGCTGCCCCGAGTCACCAAAAATAAAGGCTACATGATCTAGCTTTCCTTAATTAGATTCCAGCAATAGGCTATGAGCAGTAGTGCATACAACTACCAGGATATTCCCTTTTCCTTCTTTCCCCTCTTCTAGCTGGTTGAAATGCTGGAACTAGAGTAGCCATCATAGACTACAGGTGACCTTGGGAATGAGGAAGCCAAAGAGATTGATACTGAGATGTCCATCTTGCAATTCCTTCAACGAAGACTGCTGGAGTGATGTCAGTAGACAGCTCACCACTCTCAGCTCTTTCAGCTACAGAAAGCCGCCTTTCTTAAGGTCACAGCCATTCTGGGGTGCACCACATCCTATGACAGATCACTGTGGGAGTATAAAGGCTTGAGTGTTTTAGCCAAACTCAAGGCAACTGAGGGATTGGCCGTGGCTATCACAGCTTATCTTTTCCCTCTGCTCAGTCCTGCTCTTCCTCAAACCAATCAGGCAGGACTTTGTGGGCTGTTCCTTCAGGTTACAATACTTTTTGTCCACACAGAGAGCTAAACTCCTTCATGTCCTCTGGTCTTTGTTCAAAACCTATGATCTCAATAAGCCTTGCCCTGCCTACTCGGCCTAATCCTGCAGACTATTTGCCCCACCAACACTACTGATCCTCCTATCCTACTCTTTTTCTTTTTCTCATATATCTATCACTCTCTAATATGCTACATCACTTAGTTACTTATTTATTATGTTTTTATTTATTTTCTCTCTCCCCTGGTAGGATATAATGTTCCAGTAGCGTGAGAACAGGGATCTTGGTTTTGTGCACTGACGCATCCCACGCACCTACAATAATGCCTGGCACTTAGCAAGTATTCAGTAAATGTTTGTTGAATAGGTGAATAAGTGAATAATTTTCAAGGAAAATTTTGCAGATATTATTCCTCAGGGGCCTCAGTTCCAAAAACAGTTTGGAAAGAATTCTTTGGTAGCAGATTTACTAAGTATTATATATTCTATATTTTCTAATAAGAAAAAATGGTCATATATTTTTATGGAGTACCCTAAATCACTCCTTTTATAGTTTATATTCATTATATTCATTTATATTCATTCATTTTAGAATTTATATTAATGATATTTTCATACACATCTCTAAATATTATGATGTATTATTTCACAGGTAAAACCTGAGACTTCTGCTTCAAAGAGATGGCTATTGAAAAGAGTAATGTTCCTTAAAACAGGAAACTTAGAAAAGAAAACCTGAAATTCTCAAGTGTGGTGATCCAAGACAGTTTGCTGGGTTATATGACAGGGTACAGTTACTTCTAACAGGAACTGTCTGTTCTCAAGTACAATTCATTGCAACTGAGTTGTTGGAAACTTTGTTTTGCTTTATATTACCAGCTTCTGAAAGAGGTCAGTATTTGTGAGGTTTCGGGAAGTTTTCTTTGAAGTCAGCGCTCCAATAAAAACATGAACTAGATCAACTCAGCACCCATGGAGCTGGCCTGAGGATTTATTTCTGTAGCTCTGAACTCTCAGGGGACTTCCTTCTCCTGGGCAAGTTCCTACTTTTTCACCATTTGTCTCAAGAGTTAGTAAAGGCTGTCTAAATGTCATTATGTGAATTAGAAAGGTAGTCATGAGATTACGGTTGAGTATAATTCCAACTAATCATTTTCATTAAAAAAAAGAAAATAATTTCAAAACACTTATAAGTAAAAAAATCATTGGACTATGAATAAAATATTTAGTTATTTATTAACTAATTATTAGTTATTAATAAGGGGTGGTAGGAGTACAGATGATAATTATATTACTCCTTTTCTTTTGGGTGGTATGTTAATAACTTCAAGGTAAAAAGGTAGATATTCCATCACTGAAATTCTCTTGTTAGCTCTGGAGCAATGCTGACCTCAGTCAACCCACCCGTCACTCATGCAGGCCCTGTCAAGCAAGCAAGTAAGTTCAGAATGTAATTTAAAAACAGACCTACGCTCCAAATGGAGTTTATCTTTGGGCAACTTTTCTATCCCGTGTTATGCAGCAACTAATAAAGATTCATTAAGAGAAAGATTGCCTTCTTTAACAATGTATTAAGAATCAAGTTTTAAAAAACTCGGTGAACCTCATTTTGATCATTTTTACCAGCCTCCCACTGGTTTTCAATGAAATTTGATTATTATCATCATAAGGCCAGTGGAGGGTAACAATTGGAAGCTGTATTTTATTTCTTGTAGTTACCTTTAGCCAAATCTCTCTCTCAGTTAGAACCTCGGAGAAGATTCTCTTGCTTCTTCCATCTACAATCATTTGGTATCTTGATATCAATTATTTCTCAAACTCCTTGACATGTAATACAGACTTTATTTATCCCTTGGCTTCAGTAGGCAGTCTTCTTCGTGAACAATAAATAGCTCTTTGGCTTATTCATTAGAAGCATATTGCCACTTGCAAACCAGCTTCTGGAATATTCCTGAAGTGGATGCATGTTACACTGCTCGGATCCACCTTCAAGACCAAGACACTAATGTCCCTATTTGTGAGAGCGCTGGCTACTGAGGGCTCACCTCCAAAGGAAATGGCCTCATCCAAGGTCCACTCCCTCCCCCAAGGGGTGCCATTATTCAAAAAGTGTCCCATGTGCAGGATACAATTGCCCCTTCATCTTAACTTGAGACAAGTGTAAAAGAATATTCTAGCTCTAAATCTACATGGAATTGACAGAGGCCTTTGTTGTTGCTGCATCACAATTCAACTTCTCTTTTTGCCTAGTTCTGTTTTCATTCTCCCAAAAGGTGTCAATCCCAGTAAATTTCCAATATGCTAATCTCTATTTCAGAGTTAGCTTCCTAGGAAGCTTAACATGCGAGAATTTGGTCATAATCAAACTACCACTTAAAAAAATTATCGCTTAATAATCTCAAAGTTTGATGGCAATTTGTATACTAGTCATGATAGACTAACTTCTGCAATAAACATAAATAAATCCCAAAATGTTGGTGACTTAACACAATCAAAATTTGCTTCTTACTCATTTCATGGTGCATTGTAGTTAGATGGAGAAAGGAGCAGTCATTCAGGGATCCAGACTCTGTCCAGCTTTCGGCTCCACCCTTTTCTAGGAGTCCTGTCCTGAAGCTGGGAGGTGATGAAAGAAAATGAGAAAAATACATGGTTTGATGGCTTGAAAGGGTACATATCAATTCTACTAACATTCTACTAGTCAGAAGTCAGTCAGACACTAAGTCAAGGGAGGCTGATGATCACTAGCAGTCTTTGCCATTCATTTAAGGAATACTTGTGATTTCAAATCTTCCATTTTCCATGACAGGGGGCATTCTTTAACAACTCTTCAATTTTTAAAGACTGAAAATTCTACTTTATTAAAGATGCAAAGAGTCATGGTCCCTCCACTTTAATAAAAGTCTATACAGGGTGTGTGTGTGTGTGTGTGTGTGTGTGTGTGTGTGTGTGTGTACACACATGCATAAGTATGTTTATGTTTAACAAATAAGGACTTTTTAAAAAAAACAGAACCATAACATTATCATACCCAATAAATTAATGATAATTCCTTAATATATCTAATACTCAGTATATGTACACATTCTTGTTTTTCCTCCAAAGCCTTTTTGTGAGGTGCTTTTAATTACTGGACAGTTACTGATAATTAGGTCATAGTTGCAACAATTGGCCATGCCGATGTTTCACCTAAATCTTCCCAAAACTTCTACAGGATCCATTTACTCCTTCTTTTTGAACTGCTCTGATTTTGTCACAATTACAGCCATGCCATTTTCAAAACCATGAACTAAATCTTCACGGATTCTCTGAGAGCACCTGGTAGCGTACTTGTTTCCTTTTCTTTTCTGCAGATAGTCTTCATCCATTTCCTTAGTTATCACCCTTTTAACCATGGTACTGGCTAATCCTTCAATAGCAACTCTTACAAATGAGACAAGGCTCGGGGCCACTCCCGCTACAGTATCTTCAGGACTAATATGATTTATAGGAAACTGCTTATACACCCTCAGAAAAAAATCATTCCTTTAAAAGGATTCCCCAAATCTTCAAGTTCAATAATAAAGACCTATGTTTACACAATGACTTGTTTCAAATAGCACCTATGTCTTCAGATTGTTGTTAGGATCTTATACACAAATGAGTGATTTGATTTCAAAATGAAAACTTAAGTCTGCATTTTTGTAAATCTTTAAATGTAGCACAAATACTTCTCATCAAGAGGTTAGAAAATAAATGAAAATTACTTACCCAAGCCCCTTTACATCTTTAATCTTGTCTCTCCTAGTACTCGGTTAAGAGATAAAACAAAGCTTAATAGGAGATTTCTGAAAATATTCCTAGAAGCTGATTTGGAATATATCTACTAATTAGACTATCTTAAATTCTACTAAAGATTCTACATCCTCACAGAAATTTGCACATCAGTGACTTCGGCCTCTCCTATAAACTCTGCCAATGCACAAATTCGAACTCTTATCTGAGCTCCATTTGCTATACGTGACACATGATATTGACAAAGTCCTGCAGAGCTCAGGATGATACTGACATCCATAAGTGCCTTGTCACTCGTATTAGTTGAGATTTTTGGTTGCAGGTAGCAGAAAATCAACTGCTATTTAGCTGAAGTATTGAAGTGAATTTATGTGTTTTGTGTAGAAAAAAATCAAAGATAGAGCTGACTTCAGGTAAGATTTCATTCAGCTCAACAGCTAAAGAATTAAGAATGAGAACCTAGTTTCCCTCCCTCAAATTTCTGGCTCCGCTTCTTCAGTGTTGAATCCATTTTCACCAGACCCTCTTTATGGCCATAAGGACAGTTGCCCAATAACTCTGTGGCTACTTTCTTCAGTTCCACTTTTCTAGCAGAAAATTGAGTTTTCTTCCCCAACAACTAGAAGCAAGTCTAAAAGTTGAAACTCTGCACTTTATTGGCCTAGAGTGGAGCATGTTTTCATTTATGAACCAGTCATTAGGTCAGGGAGATGAAATGCTCTGACTGAGCCTACCCTTGGAGCTGCTGAAGGAGAGGTAAATCCCTCTCAAATCATATGACTGAGAAATTCAAAGTACTTCTAGGAAGAAAGAAAGAATTATTAAGAAGGCAACAACAAATGTTCACACTACAATACTAAATCCAAAGTGACTGACTTGGGATTTCTATCAAAATAAAATACAGCTTCAAATAATTTGGTTTCACTTTGTATATAAGAATTTGAACTCTGAAGGAGGTTTTAGGTGAAAACGCACTTTATTTTTTATTGCTGGTTGATAATTTATTCTTATAGATATTAAATGAGGTTGTAAAATTTTCATGGTACCACCACTTGGTGTTAATAAACTAGAATAGATTCCAACAAAATCTTGTCATCAGAAGTTATATTCTTTATATATTTCTCTAAATTATCAGTTATCTATACATTCTTTGACTTGCATGTAATTTGGTTCTTGCTTCCCAAACTACATTTTATAGTGATGCCAGTAAAGACTACTTCCTACTTCATGTAATTGTACACCAGAAAAATTCCAACATCTAGTAAGGACAATTTCTTCCATTCTTAAGAATTAGAGCACTACATACATTATTATCTTTTATACTCTGTATTTCATATGTAATCAGTTTCCAGCTTTGATATCTTTTATGTCTGCCCTCTTTTCTTATTCCTTGCCATTCCAATAATTCAAATTTGAATAATTTCATACCTGGATTTCTCATGAGTCTCCTCACTGACTGTCCTGATGCAAAACTCTCCTCCCTCCAATTTATTAGAAAAAATACTTCTATACTAAAATCCCTTAAATAATTATAGCAAATATTTACCAAGGGCCTACTTTGTGCCAAGTGCTTTTTAACTCTCATGCCATTTTACTTAATCATTACACAAACTCTCTGACATAGGTATTATCCTCATTTTATAGATAAGAAAATTGAGACTTAGAAAAGTTAGTAACTTGACCAAGGTCACAAACATAAGAAGCAGCAACACTGGTATTTGAAAACAGGTCAGTCATACTTCAAAGTCTATGTTTTTCCATCACACCATGATACTACTCTATGACTTTCACGTCATGCTTGTTCTCAAAGGCGTTCCCTACTGATGCTCCTACCAAGCGTTAACGTCTCTGCATGGCTTTCAAAGCCTGCTGTAATTATATCCTACCTAAGATTTTTTCCCAGTTACTTTCAGTGTATACATCTCTCATTAGATATGTCTCTTCAGCCTCCTTCTGATAAACTGACTCATGTTTGTTATTATACACTTTAAGAAAAAATCTCGATTATAAAAATAATACATGCTACTTTAACAGTCAAGCAATATAAAAGTAACTAAGTAGACATGGAAGCCCTCCATATTTAGAGTGAGCATTAGGAATAGAATACAAGTCATAGATGTCTGGTTACACATACTACTTTAAGAAAGAAATTGTGATTTTTACATTTCAATTGGGCTGCCCTACCTGGTATCAGGACACCAGGAGCCTGAACACATTTGCAGCACTGGAGCTAAATCCAATGGGGAAGAATGGATATTTTAGAGATGGTAAAATTGGGATTTGTATCTACCAGGTGTTTTTAACATATTTGTTTAAGAACTAAAATAAGTTATAGTGAAATACACAAGTTTAGTTAGAATTAAAATCTGAGTAAATTTAATGGGAATGGAAGTCACCGACAACTAAAAAGTCTCCAAAAAAAGTCCAAGGTAGAAAGTGGAAAATAAAGTCCAAGAATTACAATAACTATGATAAAATATAATAACTATGCTTTTTTAAAAAAAAAATTTTAATTTTTATTTATTTTTTAGGCGAGGCAACCCTTGGTTGACCTCACAGATTGCAAGGACCTTGTCAGTTTACAATCCCTTATTTTTTAATATTTTACACCTACAGCACCTGGTCTTCCTAGGTGGTCTCCCATCCAAGTACTAACCAAGCCCAACCCTGTTTACCTTCCAAGATCAGACGGGATCAGGCTTCTTCAGGGTAACATAGCCATAGACTAACTCTTAACAGAATGTGACTTGATGGAAATTCTTGAGCAAGATTATTGTCAGTTAATGTTGGATGGACTTGACTGAGTAAAAACATATACAGATATGTAAAGCTCTGGCTATCCTCTCAATTACAATGAAGAGGGCCAGAGCCAAACTGCAAAGTGTGTATAATTTTATATCGCTAAACATAAAATTCTAATTAATGACTTGAGAATTATAGTAGAGTACAGGGTCATTTTTGTAGGATGGTTTTACTTTGTTTTTAACTGGTATTGATTGTACTTAATAAATATCAAAGCACTATCACATTTTATTATTTAACTTGAACCTTATAAAAACTTTCTGCAGTTGGGAGAATGGAAGTTATTTTTCCAGGCTGTTCAAAGAAGTAACAGAGATTTGGAGCAATAATTTAATTCATTGAACAAATGTCTGAGTGCCTACTATGTGCCAGTCACTGCTCTAGTTAGGGTTATATATCTTGCTAAATGCCTGAGCCAGAGTCAGAATTCTTGATCCAGAACCCACATTGCACTTATTTATGGCTGCTCTTCGGGAGGCCATTTGCATATAAAGCCCAAGATGCAAGTTGTGGTAAATGTATGCTAAGATGTACCAGAAAACATAAGCCTTTGGGGTATTAGCTATAATAGAAAGGTTTTTGTGTTTAACAAGTTGCACGTCTCATACATTTTTTATGGAGCAGGATGAACATATTTTAAAAATACTTTTGCGTATGGATTAAAGGTTTAACTTTCTTAATTACATAACCCACAGGGTGTGATGTATGTGTCAGCAACCGTGATAAAACATAATATTTTATGAAGCAATTGTAGATTTAATAGCTGTGTAGCTTGATTTCTTTGCATTCTTTAAAAAATATGTAAGCAAATAAATAAATGCTTTATATCTCAGTCATAGAGACATCAATGAGTTCAACTAGACAGGCAACTAGACAGGAGTTCAAGTTCAGCTAAAACCCCTAAGATTATTTAAAAAAAACCCAAAACTTGATTTGGTCAAATCTTATTTTGAAACATAAGTCCTGAGTGATATTTATAGTAATGTCATTTCTCGAATGTAAAATAAGTTATTTTCTAAGTTGTCTACCCAGTGGTTTTTTTTTTTTTTCACAGAAATTATTCCTATGAAGTTAGCATTAATATATTCGGTAGGTGGAAAACCAGAGGAGGGAAGGAGCAATTAGGAGGATTATTTTATAAACTATATAAATGTATAACTAATGTACAGTATACTTGTAACTAATAAAATTTTAAAAAATTAAAAATTTAAAAAATTATCTCTTTAGAATGGTTTTAAAAAACTCTGTTCTTTTGACAGGTATGCCTTCAATATGTTTAAGTTACAGTTGCCCGAGTCTCTCAACTATTTTCTCAGGGTCTACTCGGCTTGATTACTTATATTAGGTTGAAAACTCAGGCATGTGCATATATGCACATATACACTTAATACACATATATCCAGTTTCCAATTTAAAAATTTTAAAACTGTATTTATAGTTATTATTACAGGGATATTAACAATGACTTGAGAAAGTAGGGCCCGAAAAGGATGTTTTCTCATATCGATTCCCAATACGAGAAGCAAAAGGCATACGTTTGGAGGTTTTTACATGGTGCTATATAGTTTCCATAGTCCCTGTCCACGTGGCCTCCCTGCTCCGCCAGGACAAGAGCTTCGCCCTCCACATGCTGATGTGGTCAGTCTAGCCAAGGGACTCTGAAGAAAAGGCACATACCTTAGTGTCAACCTTAATGTGTCTGCTCTGTCCTTGAATCACGGTTATTGGCTTAATGGGTCAGGGCAGATACAGTCTTACAGACCCTACAGTAGAAACAGGACACCAGCAATGGATACATCATAAACAAAACAGTCAAGGCCGCACCACCACAGGGTTTCTTTCTGAGTGGCAAGGAGTCTAAGGTAAGGCCAAGAAGAAGCGGATCTTCATTTCGATTTATGGTAGGTGACATCTCAAAGGTGTTTCTTCCCTTCTTCCATAACCGGTTGGGAAACCTTGGTCGGTTACTTGGGCTAGCCAACTCTAAATGGCAATAGAAGTGACACTCTCAGATGAAACACTGAGCCCATGCTGTTAATGGTCGACCTCTAAATTCATATCGCTTAGCCCTGCGCTCCACTTGGAAAGTCCTGAAACCACTGGGCCTTAATCCATTCCGGCAACAGCGCCAATTCGTGGAAGCCAAAGAAACAGCAAAGCATCGGAGCGCGGGTTCCCGCCTCTTCCAGGCCGCGCGCTAAAATCAAACTCGACGCCAGCTGGTTGGGGGCCGGGCCGCACGCTCCGCTCCCTCAGCGGGCCAAGCCGCGGCCG
>NW_006431912.1:3406267-3415077 GCF_000325575.1 Pteropus alecto
CCGTCCCCCTCCTCGGCCCGCCGCCGCTGCTCCAGATGAGGTGATGGCAACGGCCAACTTCGGCAAGATCCAGATCGGGATTTACGTGGAGATCAAGCGGAGCGATGGTGAGCCGCACCGCTGCCCCTGCCTGCCGGGCCCCGCATTCGGGTGTGCACGGAGGGAACGCGGGCGCCGGCCACCTCATTGATTGCTCCGCCGGGCTGTGGGGGCAGGAAGGCGGCGGCCGCAGCGCTTTTGTGTGTGGCGTGTGTTCAAGTGAGGCCGGCGTGGGGTCCACCTCGGGTGCCGCTGCAGTGCGCGGGGCGAGGAGGGCCCCTGCGTGGCCTGGGCGGAGGGGAGGCGGGAGGATAGGACCCGGGTGTAGCGAACCGCGTCTCTGGAGGCTTAGCGCGGGCGCAGTGGAGGGTCCTGGGCCAGGGGCCCCTTGCTCTCCCGCGTTCTCCATCCTCCCAGGAGACTCTAGCCCGGGGCTTGCGGGGCGGGTATAGCGAGCTTGATGAGAGGTGACCTACCCTCGGGTTTAACCCGGGCATTATCATTTTTCGGCCTCATCTTTGAGGGATGGGGGCTGGGGAGAGCGTTGAGACCAGTGATTTCAGTGTTTAGAAAACCCTACTGGTCAGAGGCCGAGGTGGAGGGAGAAGGCCAGCGCCGTTGGTTTAAACTGCTGTGTGGTTGTCAGGGTTCTTCGGCTTTCGTTTCTCGAGCATGCCTTTCTTTTTTGCCAGTCCCTTCCTTGGAAGAAGGATGCGGAGAATGTCGTGCTCAGCCATGAATAATGGGGCGGGAGGGGGGGAGCAAGGGGAAGAAGTATTCGATAAGCTTTTCAAAGATGATAAGACCGAAAGGGAAGGCGAGGGGATGAGCCTAGTCAATGCAAGACACTACTGAGAGGGTGGGGGTGGACGACTAGATGTTGATGTTTTCACACCATCAGGAGAGGTAACCGAGAGAAAAGTGTAAGGCGAGGTGAAGATGCATGCTTAATTAACAAGAAAAAAGCTTAGGCTTATGTATTTTTCTGTAGGTTCCTCTGGGGAAAAATATCTTATGTCACTAGCTTGGGATGTGCAGTGAAATGCCAGCCAGGCTTGGATATAATATATATTGTAATGAAGAAAACGCGTAAAGGGAGATAAGTAAAATTTCATTCAGTCCAAATATTGAAAGAATTAGAGGTGTGTAATATCCAGAGGTGTGCGGTGTTCTTGATTCCATCTCTCCTATACTCATGCATTTTATTATCCTTATTCATTATCCTCTGGCCTCGCCAGGAGTAATGTTGCTATCATATCCATACCCTCTTGGTTTCGATCAATTTTGATCAAGTTTGTGAAGCTAGATTGACTTTCACGTTATCTGTATGATATATTGGAAGACCGTATATAGTTGAGGATTTTTTTCTTTGTTATATTTGAGATAACTTGTATTAACTGAAAGTATCATTCATTTTCCTGTATGTGAGAAGATAAATTATACCATTTACAGCTTTAGAAATTACCAGGGACACTAGTGGAAAATGATGTCTCCTTTACTTGAGTTGGAGTTTATATTCTCTTCAAATTACTTTCCTTAAACTGTGCCATTCCTGTCATTTATTTCTTAGGTGAATACAGATTCACCATATACTTTCAAAAGTAAGATTTGCATGTTATTTAAAATTTTGGAGTGCAGTAAAATGTGTAAGTTCTTTACATTCTAAGCCTTTAACTATAATTAGAGGTGTTACTGTTAAACCTATCAGAAAAAATGCAGTATTATATGGCATTGGAAAGGTTTGTATATTTTTATTTTTCGGGACTAACATCGTTTTATTTAAATGTATTGGACTTGAAACAATTTTGGTTCTTTTAGGGTTCTAAGATAGAGGCTTTTAATACTCTCAGCCTTCAACTACCTAATACCAGAAGCCCAGGCATATAAGAGCTTTGTATTCTTATATAAGTGCCAGTAACCTAAAGTCAGACTTTGAATAATTTGTCCACAAGAAATAATGGAAGTCATTACACTGTGTATCATCCTAATCTGTAGTCATGTACATATTAATGTGCCTCAGATGCTTGATGAAATTGGTAGACAGTAAAAAAAATAAGTAGAGAACTTGAAAAGAATGATCATTTGTATTGGATGGCAGTAGAAATGTCTGGGAGACTCCCTGCAAGCCTTCCCTTTTTCACTTTAAAGAAGCTGTTTTGTTTCTTCCCACTTCTGCAACAGACCTGTATAGGATAAAACACTAGCAGTTATTGTAACAAAAATAAACTTTAAAGTAGTATGAGCACTAATTTAATGCCTGAAACAATGGCAATCACATGAGTGAAGAAGGGCTGTTCCAGGCTGCTATTAACTGGTGACTTGATGCTTGCTGATGCTGATCCTTGTCCACATTTTAGAACATGCTTCTCCTGTCAGTGATGCTCATAAATTAACAAAATATATTCCAAGGGCAAATGGATTTGTTCCCATCTTTCAAGACCCTGCTCAGAACTTATCACCAAGTACTAAAAGCAGATGGCCAGTCAACCTCTGAATTCCTAAGTCATTCTATATCACTCATGAAACAGCATATTTCCTTAAGTATTAATATTTGGTTATGTTTCTCTTAATATTATGTTTCAAACTGCACTAGAGAAAGGGTGGTATGAAGAATGCAATGAGGGATGACAGACTACCCACACCCACTTCAACCAGGGCATTACAGGATTAAAATACTAATAGACTCTTAAATTCTCTGAATTTATCTGTGTATCCTCATGTGCCTCGCAGAGTTCCTTACATGTAGTTTTTGAGTGAATCATTATTAGATTTTTGGTTTTCAAACATTACTTTAATCAGCCATTCAGATGAACTCTTACCAGGAAGTGAAGCCCTACATCTATGCTCATCCTGTGTTGCCACCTCTATT
Organism: Pteropus alecto; assembly: GCF_000325575.1. Taxonomy (NCBI): domain Eukaryota; kingdom Metazoa; phylum Chordata; class Mammalia; order Chiroptera; family Pteropodidae; genus Pteropus; species Pteropus alecto. Next base: position 3,409,176 of record NW_006431912.1, read on the forward strand.
CTGGTCCCCCACATCTCATACAGGCCTTTTAGTTCAAGATTCTTAGAGTTGACTGAAAATGAGTGATATGCTAAGGTGAATCCAACTTTTCTGGTGTTCTTAGATTAGAAGTGACAGGTTAGGCTTGGCCTCCTGAGATTGTTCCCAGCCACAGGTAACCAGGTATAAAATGAGACTGGTTTCTGGAAATGGACGGTCATATATTTATTTATTTTCTTATATGTGTCTTATTATCTTATTAAGTTCCTTTTAAGAATCCGGTGACTCCGAAAACTAAACGGCACTCTTACCGTTGTGTAGCTAGATACAGTCTTTATTGAAAAATTTTAAAACTGCACTGTTAAAACATTTTTTAAATGTTCTAGCTGTTAACTATCCTTTGGGGAGAAAAGTTTTGAATATTTGGAAGCAGCAATTAGGATGGGATTGTTCTTTGAGTTTCCTTAGTTGCAGTGTTGATATATGTGATCTGAGGAGAATCATAGACTGTTTCAACCAGAAAGATCCTTGGAGTTGATCTAGTTCTCATTTTTATAAATGTGGAAACTGAGTCCCAGGTATCATAAATGACTTGTCAAGATTCATGCAGCCTGTCTTGCACAGCATAGAAACCAGACTATCTATCAAGAACTGTGACAGAAAAGAGAATTCTCTGTTAGTTAGGAACCATATACAGCTAACTACAACCCAATCAGGATGTAGGAAATTGCTTCTCACTCGTGGGAAAGCCAGTATAGAGCCCAATTGAAATGATATGATAAAAAGTGATAAGATATAGTTCAAAGGTCACAAAACACAAAATTGTGGGAGGAATATATTCCTGTTTTTTAATTACACGTTGGTGAAAAGAATGCTCTAATCATCGGAAATCCAGAGGAAATTGAAGATTTCAGAGGACCCATTGCAAATCTTGGCGTTTAGGACAGGTAGACTTTAGAAAAGATTTTAAATGGCCTGATTCTCTACCTACTTTGCCACATTTATTTTTTCTGCTAGTTTATCTTTACGTGTCATTTATATACAGGGTTTTGGAGAATAGACTAAGGGAATTTAGGTAATAAAAATATACCACATAGTAATATAGTTCTTTAGGTACAACTGTGTGATTGATGATGGGGCGAATGAGAGGAATTTGTGAATTATTTCCTTTTACATAATGACTTGCATGATAATGGTTCCATATAGCATATTTGTTAGGCCTTCATAATTTTCCAAACAGGTTGTCTAATTGAATCCTCACAGAAGCTGTATGAGGTAAACAGGGTAGGAAGGTGATAAATTCATCATTTTACAGGTGAATCTGAGGTCAGATTTGCCAGTATGACATTAATAAGGGGCATAATCTGGACCAAAGACTAAGTTTAAGTGCTGGCAAATGTTTACTGATGATGCTATGAAATTATAAACTAGGTGTGCTTTTGTTTTCTTTTTTGAGATTCAAACCTCTGTAGTAAAGTTTTCTTTCTACTACTACCAGAGAGGTTCAGAAAACCTACATTGCTTAAAATTTGCCAGATTGGTGAGATCCAATTGAATCCTGACATTTTATTAACTATAAGGAGTAAGATTCAGCAAAGTAAGCCTTTAAAGCCCTTTTCAATAGTCAGCCACTTGTCTCCAGAATTACCACAGAAAGCCAGAAATCTATATTCATTGCCCAGTCACTTGATTCTCATGACAAACATTTTAGAACTCGGGGAAAAGACTATGTGTCAGCTTGTTTTATGTATCATAATTTTTAAAAAGCTAGAGAAAATAGCAAAGAGCCGGTGTCTGTGTCTGTTCAAATAGAGAAGGAGACCATGAGTGTGGAAAATCCAGAACAGGATTCCTTGAGAAATCATCTGGACCCATTCTTTCTAGTCACAAGTTTACTTGTTGTTAAAATTACATTAATCTTTTGCAAAGCTTAATTCTTGGATTCAGCCACCCATTTTGCTTTTAATACTTTTGCCCTAGAACCTAAAATAATCTTTTAAGATGTTTATTTGTTTTGAGATTGTAGTTCTGGGCTTAAGAATAGATATAATTTCTAAGCCCTAGGTAAAATTTATTTTCAGTCTTCTGATCCAGTTGTGGAGCAAGTGTAGATTAGGTTGCCCTTCCATTATACAGCAACTCTTTTGATTAGAGTAACATGAATGATATTATAGTGCCTAAGTGAAAATAGATGTTAGAACCTCACCATATTAAACATTTACATGCTTAATTATACATAGAGCATGCTGCGCCATGTACTTAACAGAGAGAACTAAATAAAATTCAAGTTCGTGGTCATTGGGATTTGTCCAGTGAAAATTTAGGCAAAAATGAAATGATGTGTCGTTACATTGTTGGTTAACCTTAATTTTAAGTTAACTTTTGTTACTATCCTTATAGTAAAATTTGAAGGGAGATGTCCCTTTTAAAAGTCATGCTTCTAAATCTAGTTCTTGCCTAGGGCTTTCTCATTTTTGGTACTACTTATTTTTCCTACTACCCACTACAGTCAGGCTTGTAGTTCAAATGGGCATTTACTGGGGTATGAGGGTATTTTGGTGTATAGACCTGAAATGATTATGCCATAATCACAAAATAATGAGATTTCATATTTTTGTTTTCTTATAGCAAATTTAATTAAATGCACTTTTAATAACAGCCTGTTACATGTTAGACATTCTGACAGGTGTTGGAGATACAGAAAAGAGTAAGGCATACACAGTTTCCACCCTCAAAAGTAAATAAATAAATTATGATAGTGTGGTTCATATCAACGGAAGTATGCCATTCTGTGTGTATGTACATCATTACCCTTCTCTTTTTAGGTCAGGCTCTTTAGACTCCGGAAGTTATGAATCTTCTGGATAAAAAATATATGTCATACATGCCATCCCTCTCACCTCCTCTGACCAATATCCATTATCTATCATGGTGTGCTTTCCCCATGAACCCATATTCAGCCTCTGAGTTCTTAATACAGCATCACCAGTCCTGGTAACCCCGGTCAGTCCATTGAAATTGGCATTATTTGTCATTACTGGCCTATTTTCTATTCTCTAATACCCATTTGAGTTTTAACTTTATAAGTTTTAACTTTTGTTTTGGTATCTAAAGGAATGGGTTTGTTCAGTTTTAAATTTCTAGCCCCTGGCAGGAGGTTTCTCCCTGGATATCATGTGTTAGGGTACTCGTAAACACAGGGAACAAGGAAGCAGAGCATGAAAACAGATTGAGCCATCTCATGGTGCTTCCGTGTAATTTGGGAACAACTTCCCCACAGAGTGTGGTCAAAGAACTGTAAGTATCAGACACCTCCCTGCGCTATATTTTACTTTAAAAGACTTTTCTCCAGGGTTTTGGCATTAATTTTAACCATATTTCACCTATAAAAATTTTTTAAAGGAAAGACAAGATCAGGATGGGATATACTTATGGTAAAATTTGTTGAGTGGCTACACTGTGCAAAGAATGACCCTTTAGATTTATATAACTTTTGGCCAGCAGCTATCAACTCAGCCTCATCCAGATGACTTGTATCTTTCATACTGCTACTTGAATTTTGTTTCTTTCTTAAAAAGTGAATCCAGGTGGTACTCTTGATACCTGAAGGGATTTAACATTTGTGTGCTTATAAGCCAGTTGCTTTGATAAAAGTGTAATATTCATTATCTTGCTTTTTATGACAATGCTATAAGGTAGATCGTGTTGTTCCTATTTTACAGAAGAGGAACCTTATACTCATTATATAAAGCCCTGTAAAATGTTTGAGCCTTATGAAAAGCTGTTTCAGATATTTAAATTATATACATTAGTCAAGGCTGTGTTGTTGTAAGTGTATTTTAGGGGTGTGGGATATGGATATATTTAGAGAACATTTTGGTTAAATGTAGTTGTGGGAATTCTGTTTCTAGAATTGATAGGGTTAGTATAGTTTGTAAGCCTGGCTGCTCATTAAAATCACCTGTAAGGCTCTGGGTAAAACCAACCAAACACAAACGAACAACCCCCAACCTATTACCCAATATCTGGGTCCTTTGCCTGATCTAGAGCCTGGACATCAGTATTTTACTTTAAAACACCTCATAGACTGGTGATTCCACTGTGCACCTAGAGTTGTGATCCATTATTTTAGAAAATGCATCTCCTAATAGTGACCTGACAAGAAGTCATGGAGAATGAAATTTAAATGGTGGGAGGAAGATGACCAGTAGATTGCCTGTGGGGAAAGAGGCATTTCATACAAGTGGCACAACATTAGCTAGAGATGGAGGGCTTGCCTGGTAAAAGACAATTGAAACAGGCAAAGGGGAGAGTGATAGATGAGGAAAATAAGACTAATCTGGGGCACCTTATTAAGGACTTGGCAACAAAGGTAGGGTAAGGCATCTTGGAATTAATTTCTAGGACACTTGGAAACTACTGTAGCACTTAATCTTCTAAGAGCAGTAATAGGAGTTAACGAGTGATTAGTGATAGAGTAGAAGGAGTGTAGTACTGAAAATGAGAGGTAGCAAGGATAAGATTGCATCAGACTAGGAGAGTGAGCAATGATTAAGGAACAGATGCAAAAAGAATCGATGTTATATGGTGCTATATCACTTGTGCTGAGTAAAGGACAGATATGTTGAAAAGAATGGACTTAACATTTGGAAAATCTGACTATAGGTTATAAAGTCTCTTCAGTTCTGCTTAATCAAGCTAATCCTATTCATGAAAACGGCTGTAGAGCCTATGTAAAATGTAATATCAAAGAGAACATCCAACTCAGGCTGTTTATAGTTTTTGCTACTAATACCTTAAAAGTAAGTGAGTCTAAGGTATGAGTCACTTCCAATAAATGTTTATATTTGGATCACAAATTTACTTAAACTGTAACTACCTGCTTTGTCTACGTAAGAAGACTCAGTTATAGTGTATTAGCCAAGATCCTCTTAGAATTCCTGGAAGGGAATGGGAAGGAAAAATAGTACTTAAAGGATCTGGCCTCATCTCTTTAAGGGACGAAGTGTTTTGATTCCTGAAATGCAGCTGCTCTCCTTTACCTTTACTTTTCCTTTGCTTTTATTTTTGGCTTATTTTTTTCTGCCCTGGCTTTTGCCTTTCCTTTTCATCCTGAAGATTTTGAATGGCATTTCTGCATTTAGAATCTTGTAACTGCTATTTGCAATTTAGGACTTAAAAAGGGGTAAGTGAGGGATAGTAGAGCATAGTGGATTTTTAGGGCAGTGACATTATTCTATATGATACTTAAATAGTGGATACATGTTACACATTTGTCAAAACCCAAAGAAGACACAACACCAAGAGTGAACCCTACTGTAAACTATGGACTTTGGATATTAATGATGTGTCAGTGTGGGTTCATCAATTTTAACAAGTATACCCAGTGTGAGATGTTGATACTTACTATAGGAGGCTATGGGTATGTGCAAGCAGGAAATGTATGGGAAATGTCTCTACCATCTGCCCAGTTTTGCTGTGACCTTAAAACTGCTCTAAAAATAAATTATTTAAAAAGGGAGGTATGAAAACTTTAGATTGTTAAAAGGCAAAGCTATATTTGGAATAATGGACCAATTAATGACAAGAATTGATAATATTTTAAGAATGAGGATCAACCATATAGGGTTTCAGTTAAAGTAAATTTTTCTGTTCATTTTTGTTGTGCTTAGTTTATTGGCTTAATATGAGAGATTTAGAGTTTGCTGACAAAAATTTTAGATGTACTGTAATGGAATGAGAGGATTCAAATAGCGTAGCAACCTTATCTCCATTTCTTTACTTCAGCCCATGGACATTTGAGCGTATAGTTCAGATGCAATGACAAATGTCCAAGCAGTTTGTCTAGAAGTGTCATCTTTGAAATGAGCCAGGGTTGAATTTAAACAAGAGTTTACCTGTTTTAGTTAAACTATATGGAATT